>NC_047520.1:10303979-10496671 GCF_902827115.2 Pseudochaenichthys georgianus | reverse complement strand
ATAGATGTTTTAGTGAGACCTGCAAAGACACCATTACAGTAGTCCAGTCTACTGAAGATAAAGGCATGGACAAGTTTTTCCAGATTCCTGCTGTGACATTAGTCTTTTAATCCTAGATATGTTCTTTAGGTGATAGTAGGCTGATTTAGTAACTGTTAAATCACTTACGTGTGTGTGTGTGTGTGTGTGTGTGTGTGTGTGTGTGTGTGTGTGTGTGTGTGTGTGTGTGTGTGTGTGTGTGTGTGTGTGTGTGTGGTGTTGTGTGTGTGTGGTGTGTGTGTGTGTGTGTGTGTGTGTGTGTGTGTGTGTGTGTGTGTGTGTTTGTTTGGTTGGGGGTAGCCAGATGTTCCTCTTTGTGCCTTTAGGCCATAAAACCCCCAATGGTCGCTCTGTGGTCTTGCTCAGATTCTCTGCCCCTCCAAAGGTCACGCCTGTGATTGACCTCGGGTGCAGGATTTTAGGAGCAGAGGAAGGGGAGATTCCGTCCAAAATGCAAACCTCTCCATGACTTGTCTTTAAAACGTTCTTTAAGTCCTGTATTAAGTCTTCTGTTATGTAGCGGAAAATCCCATTTAAAAATGAAGAGCAAAATAGTTTAGTTTACTTCTCTGTCTGTTCGGATTTGGAAATGTTTATGATTTATTTTGTGTGCTCGTGAACGAGAGAAGGAGAAAAAAAACATCTACCTTTGAACTGCAATTACTTATCTTAAAAATTGCAACATTATACTCCTTTAAAAATTGCTCAATTCATCTAAACACATTTATTACGTGCACAATAAAACCTCAACAAGTATATTGATCCTGGCTTAACCAGCGACCTTTACTCTATTGTTCATAAGCTCAGTATTTGACAACTATTAGGATTGTAGTAATGTCTGTATAGACCAATTGTACTAGAAATAATTTGAAACAGTTTAATAAAGAATGTTAAACTATATTTAAACTGTAATTGAACTTCAACGTATATCAATTATCTGATTCCAGTGGCCAGTTGGAAACAGACAATCAACAAGGTTTTCATTTTGCAGCAACAGCGCAAAAGTTTCAATTGCTGTCTGACTACATTGCAGTTAGCTGACGCTTTTATCCAAAGCGACTTACATTAAGTACATTCGACTAGGAAGACACAACCTTGAAGAAAACAGAACCCTATAAGTACATCAGGCCTCACAGAGCCAAGCACCTCAAGTGCTTCTCAACTGGCTATAGATAAGCCAGTCCTCATGTCTGAGTCTGGTTCTGTCTTATCTTCTTTGTTTTGGAATGTGTTCAATACATTACGTTTTTTTATTATTCATTATTACCATATAATACATAGATTTAAGAATAAATTAAACAAATAATACAACATTGAGCTGTTTGAGCTTTTCATCTTTACATTATTGTTTTATTTCTCTCAAGTCATTTAATTTTAGTGAAATAACTGAAGTTTTAGTTCATTTTACCCTGGCTGTGGACTGATTCATTATGAGTTGTTACAACGCATGCACAAGACGGCGGGTAGACAAACAAACACGAAACAATTATACAAACAAACACTGCAGTTAGACAAACAAACATAAAAACTCTCAACAACTCAGCCTGACAAAAACTCTTCCAGCCTATTTTAATCCGAATTAGGGAGACTTTCAGAGGGGCCATTAATTATGAGAGCCCTCAATACTCATAATTCTCGTGTATCAGCAAACACAGCCAAATTCAGCAATTCATACAACATTCTCAAACCACACATTGAGCACTTTCTTTAGTTCAAAAGTGTCAATAATCGCAGATAATGCTGTATGCTCCTTTTTTCTACGTGCAGCTCTCCCCAGGGGGCGGAGAATCGGCACCTCAGCAGAAATACTATTTATCCTCTGAAAACTCCTAAATTCGGCGATTTGTTTAAATACAAATCTTGCGACATTGCTTCTAATTCAGAAAATCCACTTTGCTGGTGCATCTCTCAAAAGTTTCTCTGAATATTTGTTGTGTGTAATTGCCTGGTGAGTTAATTCCAAGAAGCACACACAGAGGAGATCGATGAAATTCGATATTCCTAGGTTATCATTAGCCCCAAATATTCTCATAGTTTTCACATAGGCCGTGTTTGCTCGTAGACACCTGTCCCAGCAACAAACACGGGGAAATCGGCCAGGACAATATCCCCTTGACACCGATTCCTGAGGTTATAGATTAGCCTCCAGATGTAAATGAGTAGAGAAACCCAAAAAAAATGCAGCAGCTCAGTTCTCTCAGGTAATTTTAATACACCGTTGATCTCAAACGCTGGCGAGTCAATCTCAAAATAGAAATGTACTCACCAATGTTTCAAAGATCTGAAGGTGCCTGTTCGTGACGCCAATCTGTGAGAGAAACTTCCTGCTCAGCAATGTTGATGGAAGAAATGGAGGCTGGAGTCCGCTTTATATCAAACACTGAGTTTAATGAGAGCCAACGGCCGTGAGTGAGCTCAAAGCGTTTACACAACATGCTATGAGAAAACCCTCCAACTCACTGAAGCATTACACAGAAAACACAGACGATCTACCGGAGAATCCGGGAGGGGCCTCTATTTCGCGCGTCTTCTGATCGATAATCACAAAAACATGGATTCAGAGACAAAGACAGTCTGTTAAAGTCCTCTGGCAGTTAGTCACAGTCCCCCAACAGGAAAGCGGAACCTTTAACCCTTTAACCTATAACCTTTAAACCCCTGCTCTAAGTTATGGCAGACCTATGTGAAACACAAAATGCTTTTTGGTACAAACACTTAAACAAAATATTTCCCTCACAAACGATGCAGCCCAGGAATGAGACTGTGTTGACATGGAATTCGCATTTCTCCGCCTTTACAAAGAGTCTGTTCTCCCGGAGTCTCTGCAGAACCTGCCTGACATGGATAATGTGCTCCTCCTTGTTACGAGAGAATATGAGGATGTCATCCAGGTAGACAAAGACTGATCGGTTGAGGAGGTCACGGAGCACATCGTTCACCATTGACTGAAAGACTGCAGGGGCATTCGTCAGTCCAAAAGGCATCACCAGATACTCGAAGTGACCGAGTGGTGTGTTAAAGGCCGTCTTCCACTCGTCCCCTTCTCGGATTCTGACGAGGTGGTAGGCATTGCGGAGGTCCAGTTTTGAAAAAATGGTGGCTTCCTGGAGGGGTTCAAAGGCGGAGTTAATGAGGGGCAGTGGGTATTTGTTTTTTACAGTAATGGCATTGAGACCCCTGTAATCAATGCAGGGCCGCAGTGAGCGGTCCTTCTTGGAGATGAAGAAAAACCCAGCACCGACCGGGGAGGAGGATGGCCGAATGACACCAGCAGCCAGGGAGTCATGGATGTAATTTTCCATGGATTTTCTCTCAGGGCGAGATAGGTTGAACAGACGTGAGGAAGGCAGAGGGGCCCCGGGAAGGAGGTCAATGGGACAGTCGTAGGGTCGATGAGGAGGAAGAGAAAGAGCTCGCTGTTTACTGAACACCTCTCCTAGGTTATGATATTCAGTGGGAACAGATGACAGGTCAGGCGGCTCGATCTTGAGTGGTGGAGAGGCGGCCTCTGCTGGCGGTAGGGGAGACTGCAGGCATGAGGATAAGCAAAAAGAACTCCAACTAATGATCTTGCCAGTGACCCAATCAATCTGGGGGTTGTGAGTTCTTAACCAGGGATGGCCCAACACTATGGGGGCCTGAGGTGAGGAAATTAGGTGAAACTAAATAAACTCACGATGGTTTCCAGACAGAATGAGGTTTACTGGCTTGGTGCGGTGAGTGACTTGGGCCAGGAATTTTCCATTTAGAGCATTAGCACTAAGAGGTGAATCTAACACTTCGCAGGAAATTCCTGCCTGAGCTGCAATGTCAATGTCCAAAAAATTCTCATCCGCCCCCGAGTCCACTAAGGCGAGTAGGGGTAGGGACTGTTGGTTGCAGCAAAGCATGGCTTCTAGCTGTGTTCTGGGTCGGGGGTTGAGAGAGGAGGAAGGGCTCGCCAGAATCCCCACAGCTACTGACGAGCCTGACCTTTTGGCAGACTAGGACAGGAGGAAACGAGATGACTGGTTTGGCTGCAATAAACACATTCCCCAGCATGGATCCTTCTAGCACGCTCAGATGGTGAGAGGCGGGCCCTTCCCACTTGCATGGGCTCATCTCCATGGGATGAGGCTGAGTAAGGAGTCGGGAAAGATCGGGGAATAGGGGTAGTGGCACCCCTATTCCACTTTGAAAGCACTTTGAATTACCCTGCGTCGGAAAGTGCTATATAAATAAACTTGCCTTGCCTTGCCTTGCCTAGTGGCAGTTCCAATTTGGGGATCAAGTGAGAAGTCGCTGGGATTGGAGTGACGGCTAGTCCTATCCCTACGTCTCTCTCTGAGGCGATTATCAATCTTAATGGCTGTGGCAATTAAATTATCCAAGCTACCTGGATCATCCCGAGATGTCCTCAGAGGTGGAGTTGAGCATCTCTTGAGCTGCTATGTTGTAGGGGTGGCGGGACTTGAGTCTGTTTGGAGGTGCTGGAGTTATTGTGGTGTTGTGCAGGATGTGCCAGTCATACTTTTGTGCCTTCCTGGCCAGGGCGAGGGTGGCAGCCTCCCGTCGGAGGCCGGCCGGTGCTATTCCCGCGAGGACTGGCAAGAGGGACACAGGGGTAGGCTTTATGCATCCAGTTATTATTCTGAGGGAGGTATTGATAGCCACATCGACCTTTCTCGCATGAGGGCTTCTGCTCCAGACTGGGGCGCAGTATTCCGCTACAGAGAAGACCAGGGCTTGAGTGGATATTCGCAGCGTCTTAGCGGAGGCTCCCCAGGTTGTTCCAGCGAGGCGCCGGATCAGCGCGACCCTGGATGTCACCTTGGCCTTGACTTCTTCCAGGTGTTTTTTAAAGGACAATGTCCGATCCAGATGCACTCCAAGATACTTCGGGGCTTGCTGGAGCTCCAGACATTTGTTGTCGACGCGCACCTCAAGTTCCCTCCTGGCTTCTCTGGTGCTAAGGTGGTATGCCGCTGCGACTGTTTTCCCGACGCTGAGCTGTAGGCGCCACCTTCGGAGGTATGCTACTAGTGTGCCCATGTCTTCGTTAAGACCCTCTTCCATCGCCTTCCACGTTGGTCGGCTCAGCATGATGGCAAGATCGTCTGCGTAGCCATACTTTCTGGATGCTGTATCAGGTAGGTCGTGGATGTAAACATTGAACAGCATCAGCGAGAGAACAGACCCCTGCGGTACCCCGTTCTTCAGTCTTCTGAGCCTACTGCACTGGCCACTGCTGGTCTGGAGGATGAAGCTACGGTTGGAAAGTGTCTCCATGATGAACCTCACCATGTGGCGGTCCGATATTGTCCTCAGCAGCTTCAGGTGGAGTCCCCGGAGCCACACAGTGTCATATGCAGCAGTCAGATCCAAATACACTACCCCAGCTTTCTCATTGTCCTGGAAGCTGTCCTCGATGTCCTGACAGAGTAATGTTACCTGGTCTGCTGTTGATCTTCCACGACGGAAACCAGCTTGTTCCCGTGGGAGCTGAGAGTCCACCACTGGCTCGATGCGGCGCTATGGATCATCCTCTCCAAGATCTTAAATGGGACACAGAGCAACGAGATTGGTCTGTATGACTTGGGGTCTTCTGCAGATTTATTTGGCTTCGGCAGAGCTATGACAGAGGCACGGCGCCAAGTCTTTGGGAGCTTTAATCTCTGGTAGCATGATGTATAGAAAGCACAGAGCCAGCCAGATGTTGTTGTGCTCTGGTGGATGACGAACTCCATACCATATTGGACAACTCCGGACGGCAACCCAAGATGGACACTTGACACAGTGGCTTTTAGCAAAGCTCAAAAAGAAAACTCGAGAGAGATGAGTTATTGTTATTACAACGTGACTTCACTATTATTTAACAACTCTTTTTATTGGGTTCTTTTATTTGGGGTTAAGTACATTGTCAGAATAAGTGAGAAATGGATTTAACTTCCGTGAGACAGCTATCATACTGAATAAATATTTACTGTGAATGTATGCAAAAATGTATGGCATATGGCTGTCTAACAGAAGTTAAATTCATTTCTCACTTATTCTGACAATGTACTTAACCCCAAATAAAAGAACCCAATAAAAAGAGTTGTTAAATAATATTGAAGTCACGTTGTAATAACAATAACTCATCTCTCGAGTTTTCTTTTTGAGCTTTGCTAAAAGCCACTGTGTCAAGTGTCCATCTTGGGTTGCCGTCCGGAGTTGCACATGCGCACATGCGCAGTACAGATCGGGCAGGGGGACGGATCGGGTTGTGACCAAGCCCCCAGGAAGTGCGCCGGAGTCTGATGAGAATATTCGTGCTGGCCAAACGGCGGTACTACACTTCCGTTTGGTTGCTGGGCCCAGAAACACTTTTTCCCATTGACTTACATGGGGAAAGAGTGTTCTGTAACTCGTTGGATAATTTTTTTTAAACTAAATAAACAACCCAGTATGAACACTTGTATAGCCCTTATTAAAAACATTCGTTCCTCAAGTTGTAAAAATGTGCTAATAACGTTATTCTGAGAGTTATTTCCCTCTGCATTATGAACGCGCATCTAACCCACGGGACCGCGCCGCCCGGCACGTTCATGTTACGTGTTCAGCACTACATGAGTTTCTCTTTACCCATGGATGCACAATAACAACGGACCCATATCGCCTTACTGCCAGCCCACGGAGCTGTAATAATGGATATATTGCACATGTTTGCTGTAATTCATCATTTGTAAAATATTATACTACATGGGCTGTATGATGTAAATCTTGTACCGTAAATGTTGTATTAAATAAAGTTAATATTACCGATGTAGATTAACGTTCCTGTAGCTTCTTATTGCACTAACAAGCTTATTGCACTGTGTATAAACAGTGCAATAATTCTTTCATGCTAAATGAAGCTCTGTGGGATATCACTAGATCCTGTTACAGCATAATAGAAGTACATAACGATTGATGTTACATTAGCATAATTACTAGCTAGCCGCTAGCTGCTAACTGCTTAATAACAAGCCATTACCATGCTGTCATGAACGCACGGTGCTGTTACGTGTACGCAAATTGACGTGCTTGATGTGAACGAGCATGTTGGTTAAAGTTTCGCATGCACTATGAACGCACATACGGGTACTTCTCAGGCATGCCGGGTAATCTGTGATGTTTCACTCTCTCAAAAGTTGGGCCATTTTATCATCATGCGCTAATGAGCAACTCTCATAGGAATGAATGAGGCCCCGCCTCCCACGCTGTATCCAGTTCTTATTATACATCCATGGTAGTGACAGTGTGCGTCGGAGTGGTGGCTTGACTGACAAAGTCGCGGCACAGAGAGTGAATCAAAGTTGACAGTTTATAGCAAATTAGTATGTAGTTAGTGTCTCAAGATTATCAACTCGACAGTCTTCATATGGATTCTTTTCTACACGCTGTCTGCAAGGAACTGATTACCTTTCTACTCCAAGTTTGTCCCAGAGTATTCCACGTGTGTGTATTAGCTTGTTAGCAACTGAGTGTTTGCATTCATTAATACAGTGAATGGACTCTTAGCCACGTTATAGCTAACTCAGCTGGCGTTATTGGCTTCAGTTCGGGGTTTTTCGGCATGAAAACCCTGAAGACCTTTATCAGTTTTGCTGCAAGTTGGTGACAGTGAGGAGTTTTGGACAATACCAGAGAGCACGCCGTCGCTGGACTCCTTCCCGCCACCGTTGATCGCCATCTGAGACTGAGGGTTCAGTACAGCTGCAGTTTGTGTTTGAAGATGTAAGGTATCGCTTTGGTTCTATTGCTCATTTGAGTGAAGAAGACAAATAGTTTTGACTTTCAACGCTCTCAAGCATCACATCAGGCCTGCAACGTGAGGGGTTTTATTTCATTTTATTTGCCGGCTTGTGTGTGTGTGTGCTGAGTGAGTGTGGGGCCACTGAGTTAAGTGTGAAATTGTATTCAAAGGTGACCTTATAATATTTTGATATGATTAATAATTTCCAGTTAAAGGGATTATTAATCAGACATTATTGAAGGTACATTCTGACTGTGTATTTCCTGTTTGTTCACAAGTATACAGTAAAATAATTGAGATCTCTATTTCTAAAACTGATTCCAGTGTGATATTTGGTGATTTATATCAAAAGAGGTATAATTTAAAATAATGTGTTTTAAGGCAAAGTGTCATTGTGCTCAACACATTTAAATATACATTTCTTTTATAGGTCACTCAGCTAAATTGTTCAGTGTGTATATGTTATAGTAGAGTAGACATAATCTAATACTAGCGAAGTTACAAAGGTGCTTAAAGGGACTCAAGATAACACAAAGGGTACATTGGTAAAATATAAACAGGATAATTTAAGAGAAATAAGACAACATTACCTTATGTTTTCCTCATTGTAAATTTGATTTATTGAGTTAACGAACTCAGGGCCCTTCCCTGATTAAACTAGGGAATAACTGGGCTACATATGCAAATAATTATTTATTATATTTTTGTATTTATTCTTATAGTGATGTTTTTTTTAATGGCGTATTGATGCCTTTAGTGTATCACCATTGCTGGTACTTTATCTTAACCTATACTATTTAAATATATTGTATTTGACTTAGAGGTGTTTAGTAGTTGGAGTTCAAACACTTTTTTATAAATTAACAAATAATCTCGAATCAAGGTGCATTTAGTAGCTCTTTATGGTTTTATTCATATATAATGTCTTTTTTGTTGTTGCTGTTTTTAAGGTCAAATGTTAAATGAACGCCAAAATGGACCAGATATCTTTAACATTTAAGAATATCTCCAAAGTGAGTGTGTACTGTCTGTGTGAAGCCACTGAGGGTCACTGTAGTCTTGTTTCAATGGAGCCTCCCAACACTGTATTACAATGAGAAAATGTATCTTAAAGAAGGCAACAGTTCATAATAATAAAATAAAAATACTTGACAACACTTAGCCAATTGTATAGTTTAAAATTAAGCTTAAATGTGATGTAATTGAGACTGTAAATATGGAATTGATTTAATTAAAATGTGTATTCAAATAGTCATGCCAAGACTTGAAACTAACTTTGTGTGTGGTCAATTATCATAGTGAACATAGTGTCAAAGTTATATTATTAAAACATTGTACAAGCACGTGTCAAGGTTTTTTATTATATGACAAAAATGTGCCCAAGACATGCATGCAAGGGTTCTTAAAGTGAAATAGGTTGCTCACTATATATTAAAATACTTATATTATTGTAAATAAAAATCAAAAGCTGACATCAGTTAGACAATATGTGGAAAAGCAGCTCCGGTACATGTCATGTTACTTCCCGCATTGCGCAGTGCTGCACACATATTGAGAATTGGTCCATGGTGAATTGTAAAGATGCACTCAGTGCGCTCGCAGCCACAGATGCTGCCTGTCCACATGGCTGAGGAACTACAATACAGAGATTATAAAACACTTTAAATGGAGCTCTGTTGGTTTGAATGGGTTTTAAGAATGTCTGTATGAGTGAAAGGCTGATAATATATGTGAAGAGCACTCATTTATTTGAATGCCATTTATGTTGCTTTTTCTTATTGGTAATTACTCCTATTTATGTGTTTAAAATTATGTATATTTGAGTAGTTTTTCCGCTGGTAATACATGGGATTGCACCTTGGGTATTTAGGTATTAACTGACTGTAACACTTTAAAAAAAAAAAATCAAACATAACCCAACCTGGCTTTAATTAAGGTGTTGTTCCCTTTTAATAGTATAACACAGTAGGACCCTAACAGCATTTCTGCAACTGTTGTAAATTGTAAGTCAGATTTTTCACCCAGCAAATGTTCTTGTTAGTTCAATATAATACTGAGATGTTATTTTATGTTCCATAAAAAAACTGCTCACTGCATCCTAAATGGGGACATGCGGAATACAGCAATAGTAGGCCTATGTTCAAATTTAAACTCGAAATTCAAAGAATGCTGAAAGACGTTTTATGTGCACTTTAAAGGTCCCATGTCATGGCCATTTCTACTGATCATAATTCCATTGTTGAGGTCTACTAGAATAGATTTATATTGTGCAATTTTCCAAACTCACATTGGTTTCTCATACAGCATCTCTGTATAGTATGTGTATTCACTCTCTGTCCTAAACAGCTTGTTGGAGCTCCTGCCCCCCCCCTGTGAGCCAAGTGGCCGTCTGCGAGACAGCGAGACACAGCGAAACCCAGCCCGAGCACACACACACCCGCAGCCTCGTCGCGTCCCGCCGACTCAGGGAGGAGAAATTGGCGGAGCTGCAGCTGAGAACGTAACGTAACGACTCCGCGGACGTAACGTAACGGCTCCACGGATTGGTCTATTTGGACCAATGGGTCCATTTGGGTATGGGCACGTCACTGTACCCAGGAAGAAAAAGAGAAATCTCCAACGAGGCGTTCTGGGCAGCATAGACAGGTCTTTTCTGTGTTAGAGTTTTACTCGCTACAGGGTACTTTGAGGGTTTGTGACTCTGCAGACCGTTTACAACCTTCATAACACACAAGGGGACGGGTAATAACTGGAAAAGTATGACATGGGACCTTTAAAGAGACTATTGATAGTAATAAGCCTCCTTTACTTCAGTAACATAGTGACATCACTATGTAACACTTGCGCCTCTATTGGCTAGCGCTCCAGCACATTGTACGTGATTTGATAATGGGGCGGGACGCCTTTAAGCGGTTGACCAATCACAATAGAGCCGGCCAACTAACCAATCAGAGCAGACGGGGCTCTGGTTTCAGACAGAGGGTGAAAAGAGGTGCTGCAGCACAGAGAAATGTCCCAGTAGAGACACTACATACAAATATGAACCTGAACAAATTATAATATGCACAAAGTCAATATTGTTTGCATAGAGAGTCTAAGTAAGCAGTGAGTGATGGACAGAGAAAAGGAAACAAATTACGCAGCAGATATGGAAGGGAGGGAGAGAGGGAGGAGGGAGGGAGAGATTGATGTGTTATGCCCAGTCAGTGTTGCTGCAGTAGCAATTAGATAATAGGTTTGGATCAGCAGCACACAGCCTGCTTAACACCATTAGAGATTAGCCTGAGAAAGCTGTTTCACTGCCTGCTGAATGTAGACCTGTCTGGAACTCCTTTTTATCCGCATGTCTAACCCTGTAGACCCTAAATAACACATTGTACTGGCCTACTGGATACAAAAACCCACCTGTATTATGAAATGTATCTATTCTTTTAACCTTCAGGGTGCCGGGCTCAAGGGCGAAGGGTTCGGATCTGGTGGCAGCGGGACCTCTGACTGAACAGGATTCGGAGCTGGCTGGACCTCCAATGGAACAGGTGTTGGCGGGACCCCCGGCGGGACAGGTGTCTGCGGGACCCCCAACAGGTCAGGGCATGGAGTTGGCAGGACTCCCACCGGAACCCCCAACGAAACAGGACAAGGAGTTGGCAGGACCCCCGGCGAGACAGGTGACCCCCAACGGAACAGGACACAGAGTTGGAAGGACCCCCAGCGGAACCCCCAACGGACCAGGACATGGGGTTGGCAGGACCCCCGACGAAACAGGTGTCGGCTGGACCCCCAACGGAACAGGACATGGGGTTGGCAGGACCCCCGGCAGAACAGTAGTTTGTGGGACCCCCAACAGGACAGGACACGGAATTGGCAGGACCCTCAGCGGAACCCCCAACGAAACAGGACAAGGAGTTGGCAGGACCCCCTGCGAAACAGGTGACGGCGGGACCCCCAACGGAACAGGACATGGGGTTGGCAGGACCCGTAGCAGAACAGTAGTCGACGGGACCCCTAACAGAACACGGAGAGCTGGAGTGGGCGGAAGAGCCGGAACGTGAGCCAGAACCATAGCTGCTGGGGCCGGTACTGGATAAGAACCATGGCAGCTGGGTCTCGAGGTTTAAAGCAGGCGCGCAGTTTATCGGGAGGAGTCACAAAGTCCCTTCAAAATGCAGGCAGTGAGCTCCTTAACCAGGGCTTATCTGCAACTTCCCAGCGTGCTCTTGAAAGAGCAGCCTCCTGTGCCTCTTTACCATGAGCCCTCATCCACTCTCCAAGAAAACATAAAAGTTTGCAGGATAATTTGCCAACCTCATCCTCAAAAAACACTGCTAGGTCCATCTTTGGTGAGATCCTTCTGTCAGGGTAGAGCGAAGCAGGCAGGACCCAAATGCAGATTTCACAGAAAATACCTTTATTTCCAGGTTAAACAGTAACAACAGAACTCTTCCCCGTGAACACAGTCAAAGACAAACAAGGATCTCACAAAGACTAACCGGAAAAAACGAACCTAAATGCACACAGGACTAATCAAAGAAACAAGAGACAGGTGAGGAGGGAGGAGGAAACACAGGTGTTCACAAGGTGAACACAATCAAGAAATCAGGTAGGAGGGAACAGGTAGGAGGGAACACACAGACAGGAAACCAAAGACAGATCTAGACAAGACAAAACACAACACAGACAGATCGTGACAGGCAGTGCCGATTCTAGAGTCTGTGGGCCCTAGGCAAACATTCACTGGATGCCCCTCAAACCACGCACAGCGTTGAGGGGGTTTCCCGACATGTCGTTGCAGTAAATTAAAGGGTGTTTCATGTTGTTGTTGCTGGACCTTCTTAATCTACCTTCTTTTGGGGCCCCCTTCTGGTCCGGGGCCCCAAGCAGTTGCCTGCCTTGCCTGTCCGGAAGCGGCGGCCCTGCTACTAGGGCATTGCGTTCCAAGAATGCAGGGTTAACTTGTTGGTTGTTCCTGAGTCTCTAAAAGTACAATGGGAGCCAGAGCCTTTTCTTATCAAGCTCCTCTTTTGTGGAATCAGCTTCCAGTTTGTGTTCGGGCGGCAGACACCCTATCCGTTTTTAAAAGTCAGTTTAAGACCTTCCTTTTTGATAAAGCTTATATATATATAGATATATATATATATATAGAAATGTTATTCATTGGGATAAACCATCTCGTTTTCAAGGGGGTCCCGACGATAGCAACAATTTACAGACATACATAAACAAAAAGTCAAAATGCAAAACATGACACACAAGACAAACCACATACAGTCTGTTAAGTGAAATTAAAGCAATGCACACAATCAATACAATTATAGTTAGGGCTGATTAGATTCAGCCCCTAGTTTTGCTGCTATAGGCTAGACTGTCGGGGGACACCTTCTCTCTGTCTGTACCTGTGTACTCTCATGTTCCCAATAACCCAGCTTCCTCACATTTCTTTTTGGTGTATATCTATGCCGGGATCCTGAGTCGTGGCTGATCCTGTTGCTGTGGTCCTGAGTCCTGGATCCTGAGTCCTGGATCCTGTGTCCAGGATCCTGCATCCTGAGTCCTGGATCCTGAGCCCTGGTTCCTGAGTCCTGGATCCTGCATCCTGAGTCGTGCATCCTGAGTCCTGGATCCTGAGCCCTGGATCCTGAGTCCTGGATCCTGCATCCTGAGTCGTGCATCCTGAGTCCTGGATCCTGAGCCCTGGATCCTGCGTCCTGGATTTCGAGTCGTTGCTGAACCTGTCACTGCGGTCCTGCCTGACGCTCATCATACTACTTCCCTGATGGCTCCCACAGACATCCTCGTGGATTCATCTTATTATAGACACATGCATTTCCAAACCTGTGCTCACATTACCTATGCTGTAAATATATTATCTCTTCGATTTACACACGGCATCTATTGCACGTCTGTCCGTCCTGGGAGAGGGATCCCTCCTCTGTTGCTCTCCTTGAGGTTTCTCCCATGTTCCCTTTAAACTGTGGGTTTTCTCCGGAAGTTTTTCCTTGTACGATGTGAGGGTCTAAGGACAGAGGGTGTCGTATTGTCATACTGATATTCTGTACACACTGTGAAGTCCACTGAGACAAATGTAACAGTTGTGATATTTGGCTATATAAATAAACATTGATTGATTGATACACGTTTGATTAAGATGTTGAATCAGACATGAACTTTTCAAATGTTATATGGCAAATTCAATGTCCATTGTTTGCTGTTTTCATAACCACACTAATGCAAAAATGGCAAACTGCGACAACCAGTGTAATAAAAAAAGTGCAGGTCCAATGTTGAGGGTCGCAGTCTTTATTAAAGATCACGTTAAGACGGCAAAACTATGTGTTAAGGTTACAAATAAATGTGGGTTAGGTTGAAATCCTTACATTTGCTACATAATGTAAAATACTCACTTTGCTTACGTCAGTTGAAATAACCCACCATTGACTTTTGGTGGTCACATGCATTCCAGTTTGCTGGGGAGGTCTGCCTGTGTTTCTTGGAACCAATCCATCCATCCTCCCATCCCACCGTAAGCAGACTATCCGTCTTTATACATCACTGGACTCCCTCCTTTGCACCTGTCATGATCACTAGTACTATCGCTACACGAAGCATTCTTGTATTTGGTGGGTAAGCAACCATGTCAATAGATAATAACGGCATTCTGAAGTTACTTTTACCATTAGCTTCTAACCCATATCTAGGACCAATGGAAGCAGCCATGTGTTGGGCTTAAGTCATTGAAAGTAAGTTATTTGCATAAAATAAAAGTAACTTTTCATCTACTACAAGATCACTCACAATGCTAATTAATGGATCGACAGTACATACCATCATAGTGGTTCTTCAGCAATGTCATTAGAAGTATTCATGTTTTGATCCAACTAAGGTTAGATCTATATTGTGCTATTCCACAATAGTGGTGAGAGAAACTCCCTCTGGAGGGAACACAGGGATTTTAACCTTTGGAGACCATTTACATGCACACAAACCTATAGAACACACTACAGGAAATAAAAATGGGGCCCCTTTAATGCAGCCTTAAGGAACAAGTCAATAATATGAAATACACATAATAAAAAGAGGTGGCTAACACAAAAGTAGCTTGGGAAGAAATGCAGAATGGGCATAGATAAATACATATTTAGTACAATTTTCATTAACATTATAAAGCTGTAAGGTAACTTCTGGAGAAGAAAAAAAAACCTCTTGGAATACAAAGAACTTAGAGTTGCTCTGCTCCCAGGATCCACTCCCACAGCATTCTTATGTTTCATGTAAGTCATATTTCAATCACTGCCAATGTCAAGAGTTTACAGTAAGTGTTTAATCAAAAGTGAAGGGATCAAATAGGTAGATCCGGTTCCTACTCCACGATCATCAGCTGGATAAATGTATTCTTAGGCCATTAGGCAGATGGATGGATTGTTGTGTGCAGCAGTGTGGATGACAGTGAACAGTGTGTGCACTTTTAGGGCAGACCGTATTGATTATGTAATATACAACCAGTGGTGCTGCAATGACTCCTTCTTAATTCTCTGAGAGCTGTTTGCCATTATGCTGAGACAGATACTGTAATGGAGAGGGAGAGAGGGATGGGGATAGAGAAGAAGAAGAGAAGGACCGAATGAGATTAATACGACAGGGGAGGAGGAACCGGCTACATGTGTGTGTGTGTGTGTGTGTGTGTGTGTGTGTGTGTGTGTGTGTGTGTGTGTGTGTGTGTGTGTGTGTGTGTGTGTGTGTGTGTGTGTGTGTGTGTGTGTGTGTGTGTGTGTGTGTGTGTGTGTGTGTGTGTGTGTGTGTGTGTGTGTGTGTGTGTGTATGTGTGCGTGCGTGCGTGCGTGCGTGCGTGCGTGTGTGTGTGTGTGCTCACACATCTTTCTTCTGCTGGCTTCAGTTTGAACACGGCCTTTATCAGAGAGAAGCAGCTTTTCAGTAAACTCGCTGGGTGCCTGTGTCCGTTGATAAAAGCCAAATTGTATGCTTTTTGAAGATTT
This sequence comes from Pseudochaenichthys georgianus, assembly GCF_902827115.2. Classification (NCBI taxonomy): domain Eukaryota; kingdom Metazoa; phylum Chordata; class Actinopteri; order Perciformes; family Channichthyidae; genus Pseudochaenichthys; species Pseudochaenichthys georgianus. Next base: position 10,480,885 of record NC_047520.1, on the reverse strand, counting down.
GTGCTTCCCTTTAATTCCTACGGTTTTCATTTGTTGTTAGCAAATTCCTTAATTTGATTGTATCGCGTTTAGTCAAAGGCATTAACTCAGTTATTAGCAGATAGCATGTATAAACCACTGGTCATGTGTGGGATTTAGACTATAACAAGAGAACTAATTCAATACCTGATGTGTCATTTTATTATTTTATTAACTATTAAATTGCACAATTAAATAATTTATATTTACATGGAGAAAATGAAGAAATGGAATGGAGGGAGAAATGGAAGTCAACGGCTGGCGCTGCTGATATTTATGACTGTTTGTGCCTGGTTGATGATGTCATCTGTTTCAGAGGGAAATGTGTGAGAAAGTGAGGCAGATTAATTCATATCTTTAGACTTGATTGATGCAACAGTTTGGGGTGTCACTCATAGACATGATTATTTTTATGGAAATGAAATGTGATTAATATAAGTTAAACCCCAGATGGGCCTAGCAGAGAGAAGGGACTCTCACATGACAGCATGAGGTGTGTGTTGGTGCGCCTGTGTGTGTATTTGTGTGTGTTTTAATGTACCCTGAGGAGAGGAGAGAGGTGGGACAGGTCAGATTCAAGGCACTTAAATTGATTAAAACCTCCCTCTGCTGCAGTGCCTTCTCTCCTCATGTCTTATCTCCTGTCTCCTCATCTACCCTTTCCTCTCCTCCTTCTTCCCTTTTCAGAGAATGCTGCAATACACCAAGTGTGTTTAAAAAAGGCAAACATAGTCAGACTCCTCAATGCTCACATATGATGCTTTATTTTAATTGTATATGTGCTGTCGATTGCACACAGTATTCCTTGACAATGAGCATTTCCCCACTAACTAGCGTAACTGTTAATGGTAGAATGCAGGTGTTTAGACTACAGCAACACTGTATTTTAGACTTTTTTGCAGCATCTATCAAACACGCCCAAATGATTCCTAAATCAGAAACAAATAATTAAAAAAATTAACATTAAAGGTGGGGTAGGTCATTTTGAAGAAACCAGCTCGAGTGCCCTAGAATTGGAAAATACACAACTGGAAAAAATCTGCCACAACACACACGAACGCGCACATGACCAATGAGGGCACGAGATAAGTTTGGGCACAGATGGAAGGCTGACAGGCAGGTAGGCCATCCAGCTATTTTAGCCGGGCCGGCTAAAATGATTGGTCATGCTTTTTACAGTACCACGGCTTCTACAGATGAAAAATGTTTATGTATTTATTGTCAAAGCATTTAATATATTCATTGCTATCGGGATGTTAAGAGCATTCCATGGAATATAACAACAAGTGTTTCTCAAAAAATTACATACCCCACCTTTAAATGTCTATTAAATAAGGTTTTTATTATATTATATTCTTATATTAGGGTTATATATATTATATATTAATTATATTATTATATTATATATATTATATATTAGGGTTATATACCCATCTATATGTTTTTTATTTTATTTTTTAAATGACACACACCAAAATATTCGGTGTTACTCCATCAGCCAAAGAATCTTACTCTTAGATCTCGACGCTCCACTATTTTCACCAGCGGTGTGTTTATTAGAGCGTTGTGTCTCTGTTGTGTAGCAGTTAGAATTATGGAGAAGGATACTGTAAAGTGAATGGAGCAACACAGCTTAACGTCTACGGAAGCTTCCTCCATGATGAACTTTCCAGCTCTCCTCTCGAAGGTCAGCTCTGTGAGGAGCAATGGCACACATTTCAATATTACATTTGATGCACGAAAATCACATGTATTTCTTTTGGCCTGAGCAGTTATTGCTGCCGAGTCTTTGGTAGGTTTTTACCGTCTTTCAGCTCCTTATTTTGGTTTTCTCCGCCACAACTTCACTGCTTGGGTTCAGTCTGGATCCACTCATCAACTTGTTTCCCGGATCCGGCAGCTTGCAGTCAAAGCGCTCTGATAAACCCACTGTGCCCCCTCAGCAGCTAACAGCACAAAGACTAGCTAGTGATCATCAAAATCAGCTGTATTGCCAAGTAGGTTAACACATACGAGAAATGTGTCTTGGTCTACATGGTGCATATATAAACACAGTTAAAGAAGAAGAAAAAGATAAAGATAACATCTAAAAAATAAAATAAAAACGAAATAAACTATTATACAGCAAAATATAGAAAAGTATTTACACTTCATGAAATACAAAAAAACTACGTGCAGTATACTATCGCAAAGTACTAGGAATAATAACATCAAATCAAATATCTGCAGTATATGGAAGTGGATGATAAAAACTGGAGCATCAGGATTTGAAGAGCTAGAGAGCTTTACACTGTACATATAAGGATCTCTATTCTAAAACTGACAAATACAATAACAACAATTAAATCCATAGAGCACTTTTTAAACTTACAGTGCTGTACGTTGTTGAAACCTGAACAAAACATTTCAGGACTGCAGTTACTTGAATTCTGACAAGTACAAAAATGATAAGAAAGCAAAAACATGTACTGTATCTAGAAAACTACAGTGTTATAATTAGTCATAGAAACAATGGATCAACATAACACCCAACTTTTGATAACAGCATTACAGAGTAAGAAAAACAAGTAAACAAGCCAGGGTTTTGTGAGAGTTATAAACTAGAATCACCCTTTAAACTTGTTGACCTTATCTTTATTGTCATAGCGACATCTCCTGTGTGAAACAATTCTTTATCTTCTTATTTTCTTGTCTGTGAAATGTGACTGTTTTTCCTTTTTGTCCCCCATGCCCTCTCGTCCTATTGTAAAGCGTCCTTTGGTTTCATGAAAGGCGCTATATAAATCCAAGTTAATATACAGTATACATATTACATTTGCATTTAAATGCTAAGGATGGGTTTAGATTTTGCATGGGCCAAATTGCTTTGCTCTACCCACAGAACGTATTGACACATTTTCGGGAATAACCACTAACATTCCCACAATTCTAAGTGTGACTTCCGTCGTATAAGCCTGTGGTATGGTTTGCAGAACAGTTGTTGTCTCCAGTGCCAATATAAACGGCCAACAGTTGTCCCTTCACAAGCCTGGATCGGAGTGTGTGTGTGTGTGTGTGTGTGTGTGTGTGTGTGTGTGTGTGTGTGTGTGTGTGTGTGTGTGTGTGTGTGTGTGTGTGTGTGTGTGTGTGTGTGTGTGTGTGTGTGTGTGTGTGTGTGTGTGTGTGTGTGTGTGTGTGTGTGTGTGTGTGTGTGTGTGTGTGTGTGTGTGTGTGTGTGTGTGTGTGTGTGTGTGTGTGTGTGTGTGTGTGTGTGTGGTCAGGGTCATGGTTGGAGTTGGGGTATGCTAACATTACTGAAGCAGGTGGGCTTTAGACAGAATCGGTAGGGACTGTTTTTTGGTACAAGCTACACATGTATTGCAGAAAAAACACACTATCTGTGCTATACTATCTATTTTACAAGAGCAATGTTGATTGTTCTTTTCACTATAGCTCAATGAACAGTTATGGAGCCACACCCAAATAATACTCATATAGTTAGAGGTCACTATATATGATTTTTTTTGTCAGTAAAATAAATAATTTCCATAATTTTGTAAGCATGTATTATTATTTGCAGATCTTTTTTTTTTGGCATAGGCATATGTAAACAGGTTGCACATACTTTATAGTCACATATTAACATACAGGGCTGAGTTCTTTGGTAAATAATAATCTGATCCTCTGAGTGCTTACGCATACACATTGTAATAGTTAAGTGATTTATTTCAATAAATAAAAAGCTGTTTCGTGTGATAACGGGGGATACGCATGTCGGTAGTGGTTATAATTATGCAATGTATTATTGTGAATTCATAAGCATTTGAGCGGCTGATCATATTTCCTTAAGTCTTTCATGATTCACCTGGATGTTATTAATAATTAATGTCCTAATAAGAATTCATTTCAGTACAATGTTCTGTGTTTTAGTAGCATCTTCTTTTTTCACACTCAGCCTATTACAGTGGGAACTTTTTTTTAGATCTTTATTGTGAAAAGGCATGAACAAACCACATGTCTTCAAAGAAAAAAATCTAATAGGGAAAGTGCATACAGAAGACAAGAATAAACATAACAAAAATTACAAGACATTAAAGTAATAAAGTATACAGGGCTAGGGCTTTTTGAATACATCTTATATTTCAATTGTGCTTAAAAGTGAAATTGCAATTATGATTATTTCATTAATTTAAAGTCATTGTGAAATACATAAAAGCACAGTGGGCATTTAACACATGGGTTTGACAGGAGAATCAAACAGCGTTCTCGCGAGAGTTGTTTGTACTATGTTTACTAGCAGTATTTATTAGCAGCAGTCCCCCTCTACCGTCACTGTTCTACCGAGCGAGTGTTCAGTAACCGCGCTGCTGGGAGGAGGCATTACCGACATTTCGTCTTTGACAGCCGGCTGGAGACACCTCTGCTTCAGGAAACATTTTAACTCGCCCAAAAACCACAGTCCGGTGTCGCTGTTTTGCTCTCCTATCATACTGAGAAGAGGAAGAAAGAAAAACAAAGTCATCGGCTCGGGTTTGCTCCGCAGCGGTAGCCAGGTAAGACAGAACCGAAACAGTAGTACCGAGCTTTTAATGAATATCAGCTGTCGGTCTTGTATTAGCTTTCATCTATTAACCCAGCGCAAGCTGCCAACTCATGTAGCTCGTGCAGTTTTAACAAGATTTACCTCGTGCACGACTGATGCGATGCCCTTTAATCTTTGCCTCATCAACGGTAGCCATGGTTACTCACAATTTCTCCAGAACCAGTACCAGGTCAGACTATGTACGTGCGTTTCTCCAACACCAAATCCCGTATAATATTTGTGCAATTTAAGGTTCAATTGTTTATTATTCAAACTACATAGCTTTTGAAATATATGTTGGTATCAAGCCTGAATCAAAAGGCGTAGTTTGTCTTATCGGTATGTAGATATGCTCTGAAAAATAATTAGTTCGAGTGAAATTGTATTGTAACTTGCTCAATATATAGGGTACTGCCACAAGCGTGTAGGAATAGCATATTACACACATAGGCTACATACACACACAGGCATATGTTTTCCGACAAAGCGACATTACATTGTTACGAGAATACATTTAATTGTGCGACATACTGTTTTCTCTGTGGGGGGTGATTAACACGGCATGATATGTTATAGCTGGAGAGACAGTTCGGGCAATCGATGTGTGACGTGCCTCAATGGCTAGACGCATGTGGCCGCTGTGTGTTGTTGGTGTCTTCTTACGTCCACTTTATCTGTCTCTATGTCTCTCTCACATACATGAAGACATACAGCAGGCTTTTAAATGTGCATGTTCTGGTTTGCAGAGGGCGACGATTGATTATTTCCTGCAAAAGTGTGCATGCTCTTTGTGGTTACATGCTTTATTCACAGCAGATTATTGTACTGAGGCCTTTCTAATATGTCTAACAATATCTCCAAATGGTTCTTATTGTCTAACTCAGCATCTTTACCCAGTCGCAGGCATTATTGAGCTTTTATTACATGATATTCTAACTAGTGGTAATATTGTTGCTTTACAAGGTGCTGACAGGGCATTTTTGTAAATTGTAATTTGGGTAATGTCTATTTTTTTATCTCTAATATTTTATGCATGCCTCTTAATTCATATCTTGCTCTTTTTGGCTCTGCTGTAACTCAGTGGGACGAATAAAGATATTGGATGCAGGTGGTAGGATGCAGTTAAATATCAAAAATAATTGTGTTCTTTCAAATAGCTTATTCTGTTTAATGTCTCCAGTATGTCTGTCTGATTGCAGATCAGATCTCCACCGGTGTTGCACATTGCATAACAGTCAGGGCTTTCATGGAGCTGCATGTTGGCTGAACCCAGTGGATAGATAAGCTGAAGAGAAGATGATATGTTAGAGTCCCTGTTTGTGTGGTTAAAACAAAGTGGCCCTTCTCTCCTCCCTCTCCGCTGCTGCACTTCGCTGTAGCCTGAATTTATTGCCTCTGTAAGTCATAACAGTTAATGCAGTCTTGGCAGCGGGCAGTGCACATTCCCTTTCTGCATTCTCAGTGGAATGACTGCCAAAGTGTAATCGATGCTGCAGGTTTTACTCATTTATTAAAAGTTGTATTTGCATGCAATTTCTGTAGGAGGGATACTTTCTTTAAGTGAATTCTGACTCTGCATTTTTGCTCTCTCTTGGGAGTAGTCCCACTTAGTGGTTCTGTTTAGTTTGACAAGCTTAGATGATTAAATGATATGGCTGGTGTCATTTTGGAGATGTACTTATTTGGACACTTGGACCCATACCCATTGGATCCTGTAGAAGGCTCAGAAATGTAGCAAAACATACACCAATTTCCAGCTCAAACAGGGACTATTTAACCTTTGGTGCCCCAGTGCGTATTCCTTACAGCTGGACAGTGTATGTGGTCCATCTGTCAATATGTATACTATTTTATGGAGCATATTAAAATACAGACTTTATCAGCTTGGTTACTTTTGGAAAGGGTTTACAAATGTTGAATCTATGGAGATGTAACCGGTGTGCTTAAGCGGTCTCTGCGTTGTGTTGATAATGGACGAGACCCGAGCCAGCGTAAAGGTGAGACGATCTCTGACAACAGATAAAGGGAAGAGGAAATGTGAGGGACACAAAGGGGGGAAACTCCTCACAACAATAAACTCCTGCACACAGCGACCACACTTCAGAGGGAACCCACTGATCTCCGACCTTGCCAGGTATTTAACATTCAATAAAACGAAGAACACAGAATAAAATAATATAAAACACAGAATTTGTGTGATTACAAAATTAAGTTAAATAAACCCCACTGCATATTTGCATCTGTTACAGAGACACAAACAGATATACCCCACTCCAGTAACAGCACCAATGCATTTTATAATTTATTGTATTTTCATCATATATATGACATATTGGATTCTGTTGCCTATTTTGCAATGGGATATGGCTCTATGCTTGAACACGATGCCCAGTTAGAGTCAACATTTAGCTCACTGGATGATTTTATCTAATATTGATAAGCGTAATCACATAATATCAAAATCTAATAAAAACAGTCTTGCACATTTAAGCTGATACCATGTAAAAACATAGTATTAGCAATTCACAGTTTACAAAGTACACTGTGCTACTGCAGGGGCAGCTTGACTTGTAACCTGCGCAGCCTGTGGGTGGGTTAAGTGTCATGACGGAAAGCAGAGAACAGTTTCATGTTGGAGTGGGCAGAAAAAAGACTGCATGGGCGATTCTCCATATTAACATTCTGCCACATATGGAGCCAGACGGCCCCCCAGTCATAAAGGATGTTACATTTCTGCTGTCAACCAGCAATGCCTGTAATGATGTCAATTCAGGCCACAGACCAAAAGAGTTCGATAACAATAAAAACTCTACAATTCCAGACATATGCTACAGTTTGCTTATGATGAAAAATACAATATTTAGTGTAATCTTACATTACATGTCACTTGTTAGACGCTTTTATCCAAAGCGACTTACATACTCAATACTGTGGGCAATCCCACAGGAGCAATTTGGGGTGAAGTGTCTTGCCCAGAGACACAACGACATGCTGACTGCAGTGGGGTTTGAACCTGTGACCCCCTGATCCGAACACCAACGCACAACCCACTGCACCACACACCTCCCTTACAAAACAAAACAAAATATCACACCACAATAGCCTTCTGTTTCTATATTTCAAGTCACTTAAGAATCAAAATACTGTACAAAATAAGGGAATCTACGTTTACACCTCCTTCTGACTCCTGAAACCAGAGGGCTACATGTCTGTGCACTGCATCTGATGTGTATTTACAGTTTATTGGTAGTGGCAGGACTGATCAATTGCCTAATCAATAAGGGAAGTAGTTGGCTTAGCTGTCATCGTTTTTGCTAATGGGTCTCCTAAATGAATCAAAGATGATAAAGCTGGATGGATTCCAAGGAAAGGGAACAACTCGACTTTAGGCCTCTTCTGTTTACTTTTCCCTTGCACACAACAACAATTTTGGTTTAAGAAAAGTTTTCAAAAGGGTTATTAATAATCTCTGTGTTAAAGATCAGTTTGAAAGCTTTTTTTAGCTGGGTTATGGGACAATACATTTTGTCAAAAGATATATGTGTACAGTTGACCCCCATCGTGTCGCCCTTTTATGGATCAGGTTTTATCCTGAAGAATACATAATAAGAAAGTCCATATTGGACTCTGATTCTCTTTCCCATCAAAGGTCAGCACTGTGTCCGTGTCCAAGTACCGTGAAAACAACCCTTGACATTTAGAAGGATAGGATTATTCTCTGCAACGACTGTACATGAAAACAGAGTTCAGGATATGGATATGAAGCTTCTGTTCAGTTTGGTTTGATGGTTTCAGTCTCGGACAGTGTTCCCACAGCTTGCAGTGTAACATGTATGCAATATAGTGCTCTCAAAAACCAAAATGGAAACATGATGTAGTCAATTGTAGAGTGTTTATTGTCTGGGTAAGTAAATTAGGTTTCAGACACGCAACGAAAAACGGAAACTTTGATTTTAATTAACTCTATTATGTCAACAGATTTAGTTGAAAGCAATACTTTTAAGTGACAAATATTAGGTTCAACTTCATATTATTGCTTTCAACAAAGCTTAAACAGTTATGTGAAATGTTTGACATAATACATTTAATTAATGTCAACCTTTCAGTTTTTTAGTGCAGCCTTGAGGTTATTTCCGACTTTCAGACATTTTGAGTTGTTCTGATGCAGTTAAAGACTACTCAATATCTCCCTGTATGAGTGTTTATTTCTTTGTATTGCTGTTCGTGGGAAACATAAGATGGCCGTACTGCAAAATGAAAAATTCCAGTGATTTCCCCCCCCTCCTGTCTGTCTTTCACAGAGGAGCTGAAATGCTTCACTGGTTTGATGTACTGTATATATTACACTGTGTTACAGCTCGTTCTCACTCTGCAAGCCTTTCTCTACATATCTGTTGGGATAAGCTACTCTAACTTTACTAACAACTTACAGTGCCTTACTTTGGATTCAAAGCAGTAAAGCCAATCATTGGGAATAATCATAGCACATACATACATTTCCTTTCAAGGCATTACTTTAAATTATGATATTGAAACATTGTAATATAGGGAAGTTACTGGAAACGAGCTAAGCGCCTTAATTGAATAAAAGACTAATTGGTCATTTTGTGCAATACTATTGAAATTTGCCAAAGAATGCAACTTAAAGTTGTGAAATGTAGAATTGTACCTATAGCGCTGACATTTAACATTATTTGCATCTATCAATAATTTTTTTAAATAACTGTTCTACTTCTAACATAGACAGTGAAACCCAGTGTATAGAGCCTAAACTGCTTCCTGCACCATCCAGTCTTTCCTCTGTCTCTGTACTGAAGAGTGGCACAGTCACTAATCCCCTGAGCCTTTCAACTCTCCAATTCTGTTGTTGGAGCTTATTTCATCTTTCAAGGTGATTTCAATGTTGTTTCTATATTTAGAATACTGTAAAGTTGCAGGTGTCTGGATATATTTAAGAAAAGCTGGAGCAGATAACAGAAAATTGTCAAAGCTGAAGAGACAATTACATTTCAGGTATCATTTTAAATTGCTGCTCTAGCAGTTTAATAATTATTTTTAATATTTCTCTAGTTCTTTACCTGTGTTTTTAATTCTTGTTTTTATGCACCGCGAAACCAAGTCAAATTCCTCGTACGTGTACCTGGTAATAAACCTGTTTCTGATTCTGATTCTGAATATATGCAGTAACCTGCAAATTAGACTTTTAAGGAACATTGGTGTGCACATTATATAATGATAAACTATGTAGGGAAGGATTGTCCTTCTTTAGCCTTCATTATCTGCCACCCCTGACCTCACTCATTCAATTACAATCGTTTGACAAAGAAGGTACTCTTGAGGTGTTCCAGTCTGGTTTAAAGACAATGTTATAGCACTGAATCTGCACTTTGAAAAGGTCTCAACAATCTCTTATTGTCTCTAGGGATTCCACCATTATTATGCTTTTTGATCTCACAGCTGCACTCGACACAGGAGACCATAGAATCCTCATCTCTCGCCTGGAGCTCTGTGTTGGCATTAAAGGTACTGCTCTGGAGTGGTTCAGGTTTGACTTTTCTGACACAAATTGATCTGTCATCCTCGATGACTCTGTTATCCTCAGTGCCTCTCCATTGTGGAGTCCCTCAGGGTTCTATTCTTGGGCCAATGCTTTTTCCATTTGAATGCTCCTCTTTCTCAGAAAATCTCATTCTGATATTTGGACCCAGTGGTGCAGATGATCTCCCTCATACCAACCCTTGTTGCCTAGAACCTACACAATCTAATTGTGTAAATAGACAGTAATGTTTTACTAAAAAAAGTAATTAGATTGCTTTTAAAATTGTATTGTTTGCCAACAAATCATTAAATGGGCTAGCTTCAACCTTTTTTCTTACCCTTTACGAGAACATTTCAATCAGGTCCGCTGACCAGTTGCTTATGTTTGTTCCAATGGTCAAGGTTGGAGCAATGGTGAGATAGTGGGTGTTTCTCAATGTCGAGTAAAGCTGCTCCAGAGCCACTATTTCAAGCATACTACGTCATCGAGTGCCACCGAAGGACTGTTCCAATATCCAGTATACTTGGAGTTCTACCGAGCCCGGCGTACTTCGTAGCGAGAAACTTTCGAGGCTGCACATGTGTAGACTCTGTGGTCTTAAAATCCCCACAATGCTTTGCGCACGGACCAATTTCCACAAATCTGTGGCGGAAAATGTAAGGCGGGGGCGTCTCATAATAGTTGACGCACACCTGCACACCTGTTAGCCTGTTCCACTATTCGTTTTCCGAATGCCAGGAAGTATTCTTGCCTCGCTTCTGAAGCAAGTGACTCGGAAGACATATGCTACCAAGCAAGCGTACTCGACATTGAGAAACACCCAGTGTCTTAGTATTTGGGAACCATGCCTTTTAAACACATCTTCACTTTAGTATTTCCTTTTAGGTTTTGTATGTTTATTGTGTTGTGTCTTTGTACAGCTCATCGGTCAATTGTTGTTGTTTTTTAATATACTTTATAAATACATTTGAATTGGATATAAATAGTGGAAGCAACTATTTACCTGTCTTTTAGGAAATCCATAAAATAAACACTCATATTTTTTGTGTACTATTTTTCTGAAAAAGAGCTGGTTTTCAAATGTATTGATACATGTGTAGCTGTATAGTGTCTCCCAGTGATATTTACTTCTCTTTCCAGTGTTTTATCCTAAGAGAGAGACACATGACTTGTGCCCGCCCCCAGTGAAACCAATCCTCCTGTGATCTTCATACACAAATTCCTCAGTCTAATTTGAGAAGTGACACACTTTCTCCCACCCAGTCTAAGGCCCCTCTACTCAATCTCTCCCTCTGCCTTCCACTCTTATTTCCTCACCCCCTGGGATTCCTCCTCTTTTTACCCCCATCTTTTTTGTCTTCATCTATTCTTTTCTCTTTTCTCAGGGACCACCTTCAAAAGTTATCCCAGGTTAAAGTTGCGTTAGTACATTAATGATTTTAAAGGAATAGTTCAAGATTTGAAGTATCACATTTAAATATTATATATTTGCTGTGTTGTCTCTGGCAGTGGTTCCCAAACTTTTTGTGCCCAAGGCACACCAAAGGACATGTAAAAATCTCAAGGCACACCTATTGTGCAAAATAGCCCTTATAACACGTGTTATCACTCATATCATGTAAAATATCTGTACATGTGCATGATTATTTACTAATGCCAAATAAAATGTGACAAAGACAACTATATTACTCATGAAATATTTATAAATGAAGTATTTCAGAAATTAATTTGAAACGTTATCAAATTAGGCTTCATCAAAGCAGCAACACACTCATTTAAACCAGACAGGTCACACAATAAAAAATGAGACAAAGGAAACTCAGCAGAAATTCAGCACAGAGAACTGTCAATGCAAGGAAGCTGCATTGTCCATGGTCCTGAACTACCAATTATAAATGTAACATTTCAGCAATCAGCATTGAAACATGTGCTATTGTAAATATGTTGCCGATTTAAAAATTAGTGAGATACATGTGCCTGTCGGGGCGTTCAGATTTTTGTAATCCTTGGTGGCACTGAGGAGAGGGCCACTCGCAAGTCCTGTTCAACAGAGAGCCGTGACCTCCTGTTGTTCTTCATGTAAATCAGAGTAGAGAACGTCAACTCCAGAGATGGGGTCGTTACTAATTGTTTTTAATATATTACATATTACTTTAAAAAAAAAAAAAGTAATATATTACACTACTTTGTTACTATCTACATAAAGTAACTCGATACTTTACTTGCCGAGCACGTACGAACTGCGCATGCATGAGTGGCAATAACTCTCCTTAGCAGGCGGCGGTAGTGTGTATTTGTCATTCAAAACAGGCAACAACCGGAAGACAGAGAAGAAGAACAGACTACGTGATATAAACAAACAACAAATAGCATGTGCGTTAGCTTCACCTTAGCGTGTGTTCTTTGCAGGTGCTTGTTGAGGTTTGACGTGGTGTTCACAGCAGTGGATAACAGCTTCTGGCCTGGACACAGTTTGCACCTCAGCGTCACATTCCTGTCTATTCTTCGGACGAACTCAAAATAATGGGCATACCTCCACCCCTCGAAAGTTATCGCTGACTCAGCCATGTTTATGCAGCACTGCTCGTGGAGATGTGGACGCGCAAGTCGCGCAGATTACGTACATATAAACCTACAAAGTACTGATATAGTAAATTAAATAATTATGTTTGTGTAGTTGTATATTGCAATAATAACGTATAGTTGTCACAAAATCCCACGGCACACCCGGACTTGACTCACGGCACACCAGTGTGCCGCGGCACACCGTTTGGGAACCACTGGTCTATGGTATGCTCACTACAGAGAACACTTATGATTTATTTAAAAAACCAATGCTATTGAATGTTAGTTAGAGACATTTAGTGATATGTGGTTGGCTTAGCTTAGCATTTTCTCTTTTGGAAGCAAGGAGAAACAGACTAGGGGTGTTTCTCAATGTCGAGTACGCTTGCTTGGTAGCACATGTCTTCTGAGTCACTTGCTTTAGAAGCGAGGCAAGAATACTTCCTGGCATTCGGAAAACGAAAATGTAAGGTGGGGCCTCTCATATGACGCACACCAGCAAGTGTGCAGGTGTGCGTCATATGAGAGGCCCCGCCTTACATTTTCCGCCTCAGATTTGGGGAAATTGGTCCGTGCGCAAAGCATTGTGGGGATTTTAAGACCGCGGAGTCTACACATGTGCAGCCTCGAAATTTCTCGCTACCAAATACGCCGGGCTCGGTAGAATTCCAAGTATGCTGGACATTGGAACAGTCCTTCGGCGGCACTCGATTACGTAGTATGCTTGAAATAGTGGCTCTGGAGCAGCTTTACTCGACATTGAGAAACACCCTAGGTGTAGGTTGGTACTAGGTGGAGCACTACACCTGTAGCAATACACCTACCAACATCTCTAAAGCTTACGTTGCTTGTTTTGCACCGGCAGCTAAATACACTTTTGTGCTTTTTCAATCAATAGTCCCAACCCTTAAAGTGGACCTATCATGCTATATTTGAATAATATAGTGTAGGACCATACCTATATAAGGAACATTTATACTTTTTATTTTTCAAAATATCAAACAGATCATGCATTTTAGCCATTCTTCATTTCGCTCAATTTAACACTGTCTTTGCATGGGCTGATTCTGTGAGAACAGCACCATCTACAGGCCTGGCACATGTACTACAGCGTCTCCAGCGCTTTCGAACAGCAATGTCCGTGACTGTCTCCTCCTGATTGGTGGAGTTGGCCCAATAGCCATAGCGCCACTTCTGTGACTTCACAGAAGTGTTCAAATCTGGATCAGTCTGTATCAGATCCGTTGCAGCCCCTTTTTAAGAGATTTGGGTATGGAGGAAAATAGAGAGGATTGTGTTTTCTGACACTTGGTGAGTTCCCTGGAACACTGGGGACACTGAACATATGCATGTATAAAAGACGTACAAAAGTGCATTTTGCATGAAAGGTCACCTTTAAATTGTATTTATTTATTTGCAAACCTGTTATCAAAAAATGGCATTTCCAGAGACAGACCAACATTAGCATTCATGTCTGTCCGTCTGCTAAGTGTGTAATGATTCTCAAAATCCACAGTTTGGTTTCATTTAGTTTGGTCGTGGATATGATCAAGGTATTGTTACTGTTACTGTCAAAACAGCTGCCTGCTGCTCTTGCTTCTGTTGCTGGAAATAAGGTTAATGAGAGTGGAGTTTGCTGGCTGTAAAACAATAATACATGAATTTAAAGAGAACACAAAGTAGAGCCAAGAGGAACTGCAGAGTTGCTGATTACTCAAAAATAAAAACAACAGACATGTTGCATATAAATATGATGGCGCATTTCCACTACAGCGTGGAGCTCACTTTAAGCGTACCGAGCCGTGCGGGGCCTGTTTTTGGTTGCGTTTCCACTTGGCGTAGTACCGCTTAGCGGGTACGATTTCCAGATGTTCTGGCCCCAAAAAATCGAGGTTCTTTCCGGGCCAACAAACAAGGCTGAGTCGGGCTGAGTATGCCAAACTAGAGAGAGAATCGCTGGCAAAGGGGCTACAACTACAACAAGATGAACATATTTGACCGTGATTTAATTGTAATACACATTTCAAAATGATGCCAAAGTAACAACATACTGATACCGGTTAGTAAAAACCATGAATTAATGCTTTGACAAGTCTGCAGACAGACGGCAGGCGAAACACCTTTTTAAAATGCGTGTTTTCTGAATGGAGATCGGCTAAGCTAACGTTGTATATGCTCCGTCCACACTCACAACAATGGCCTATACAGAAATAAATAAACCAGCGACTGTATTCGCCATGACACAGACAGTCTGTGGTTTGTACTTGTTTAACTTTTGTCTAGTTTCTGAACAGATATGAAGAGCTGTGAGCTCTGAGGGCTAACAGCTAACGGCTGTGTTGTCTTTCTGGGGTTCTCATTGAAGATGACGTCACGGCTCCGCCTACACTGCGTTACTATAAATACTACCACAGTTCCTAAACTGTAATGGAAATGCGCCATAAAGTAAGCCAGTCCGAACAAGGCCTAACGAGGCCTAGCCATACTGAGCGAGGCCGAGCGAGGCCATGTAGTGGAAATGCGCCATTTGTGCAAAAGTGGGGACAAATCAGATTCCTAAACTGAAACTCTTTATACCAGTTAAAACCCATTCATAAAAAAGGTTTGAGCATCAAATAATCATATAGCCTTCAATTATATATCAAGTTGTTATGTAATCCAAGCTTGAGGTACTGCTCAGTATTCAATGTTAACATCTGTATCCACCCACCTTAAAATGTCTCACTATTTGGCATACATTATCTAATTTTAAATAAACCTCCGTGCAGTTTTCATGTAGGAGGACTGAGCATCTGTCAAATCAAGGTATACTGTATATATTTTAACTTTGATTTAAACAGATACATTTAAACAGAGTAGGAACAAGCCTTCCACTGGCTCCTCACCAGTTCCATCCTCTCCTCTCCTTTCATCTTCTCTCGTTTTCCAGCATCCTTTTTCTTTACTTCCCAGCAGCCTCACTCTCCCTCCTCTCTTTCACCTTCTCACCGTTGTTCCCGCCACGCAGCTGTCACTGCTATAAATAATTACGATGCGTACACACACACACATACATCTTTCCTTCTTCCATGCATTCCTACCAACATCTCTAAAGCTGATCCTCCCTTGATTTTCACGTGGATAACGCCTCATATCAAAGCCTGGAATGTAAGAGTTGTTTATGTCTTACAACTAGAAACAGTGTCTTGGAACATCGCTGGGTCTTCAATCTTTGATTTTCATTTGTTCCACTGTTATGTTTTTTGATACTTCCAGAACATACAGGGCTCAGCAGTTAGCTCATTTCCCTCCTGTAGTGAAATACATACGACGGCAGCCCCTCGTATTGCCCACAGCTGAATTGTGCTTTACTGAGCCGGTGCAAAAGGGCACCTGAGTCCACATTCCCAGACCTTTAAGTTTGTCCAGTGCTACAGACGTGTCTCCACTGTGCATCATAGTTTGAATAAGCAGCTTAATTGGCCAAATGTGTGAGAGAAATTGGTTTGTATTATGTTTCATAAAGTTTTGCAGTCGTTCATTTGCTGCCCACATACAAGAAACAACCTTTTCCGCCACAAACCAGGAGCCTGAATCTGTAAATGGATGGAAAACGAGACGATTGCATTAAAATAAAAAAGTAAAATTAAATGAAACTGTAATATACTCATCAACATCACAGTTGAAATGTGAAATATAAATTGGTGCATGTGTGTTGTGGAGTAACAGAGGACAGAGGAAAAAAGTGAAGCCGTCTGCAGCGCTGTTGTTACTGTAATGTCTCCAGCTGGAGCTGCACTGTTAGTACTGGCTGAAGCGGTTATCCTTTGTACGCAGGTCTTTTCAAATGAAACAGACTTATGGAGTGAGTTCAATTGTTAGCATAACCACTGGTAGCTGGAACTTGGTTGTAAAGTGCTGTAATATGTGTTGGCTTGTTGACTAGTACCAGACTTTGCCTCTAATCTGCTCGTCTCTTGGTGATTGGATACAATGTACACAACATTCATACATTTCATCTTGCAATGATACATATTAGTTTATTAAATTCGAGATGCAGATGAACTACAAAATAAAAAAGTGTGTTTGCTGTACAATATTCGTGTTAATACAGAGGTCAAATATAATTAACAATCCTTTCGAACTGCAGGAATCCGTTTTTTAGACTCTATTCAATGTAACCAGACTCCCATGGAAAAAAATGTAATTATACCTTGAAGAAGAAAATGGGTTACTTTGTTTGTTTGTGTTATTGTGTATCTTTGGTTTGGGTTCACCAACAATATTCCTAAAGAGGCCCTATTTAGCTTTTGTGGGTGTTCCCTTTCCTGTGTTATAGGTTGTTTGCATGTAGATGGTCTCAAAGTCTACAATCTCAAAGTTCCTCCAGAGGAGTTTCTCTCCAACACACTCACGTAACTCGTGATTCTGCCATTGCTTTTAAATGTGCAACAATGCTTGGAGACAGTTGTCTCCCCACCTGTCAGGTTGGAGGCTCTTGTTTATGTTTTGCAACATATGGTTGTCATAGTGACAGGATTAGCTTGGAGGTGCTGTAAGGGATAGGGGGCAGCTGTGTGTGTGTGTGTGTGTGTGTGTGTGTGTGTGTGTGTGTGTGTGTGTGTGTGTGTGTGTGTGTGTGTGTGTGTGTGTGTGTGTGTGTGTGTGTGTGTGTGTGTGTGTGTGTGTGTGTGTGTGTGTGTGTGTGTGTGTGTGTGTGTGTGTGTGTGTGTGTGTGTGTGTGTGTGTGTGTGTGTGTGTGTGTGTGTGTGTGTGTGTATCGATACTATTTCTGAACACGCTCCCTCCCGGTTGTATAGAGAATCTATGTTGGTGATGTCACCTTTCTCTGTCCCTCACACACACATTTACACCAACAGGATGGTAATATTATCAATGGACTTCCAACACTTCCATCATGGACAGTGTGAGTCAAAGTTGATTCCCTATGTCTTTTTTAAGTTACACAGATTCTTTTTAAATCAGGCCTTTTAAACAAATGTCTCCCAATATTAACAATACTTCAAGTCCATAGTATAAATATCCCCTAATATCTTCACTTTAACATCAAACCATATAGTGGAGATTGCTTTTTTCAAGCTCTTGATATGAAATGTTTTCACTACGATGCATTCACAAACAAACACATGGTTATTTTCATAGCACACAGATTATTGACTTTGAACCCATAGCTGTATTTATGGGGGTTAGACCCTATAAATTGCATCCATTCCAGACCACCAAAAATACCCCCCCCCCCCCCTCCCAGTATCCCCAACTGTTTTCTTAAACCCAGGATATGCATCAGTCACAAGTCTGAGTCTTTGAAGTGGAATATAGCTCACGTGTGAAGTCTTTGTAGAATGGTTCAGATTTAGCAACAATACGGCTATTTGTAGAAATGTCAGTACAGATGCGTTGTATCCTCTTGAGTAATTAATGAGGGCATATAGAACCCGCTGTAAGGATTAGTTGAAAGCATAATACTCAACAGCATAGATGTCGGCAGTCATAGATGAGCCCAGGAGGAAACTGGACCCCACGGCTGTTTCTTTAATTACTGTGTATTAAGTGCAAGGACACCGAGCGCTGCACTTTCCTCCGGGTTCAACTACCCTCGTAGGCAGTACATTGATTTGTCATTCAATCTATCAACGTAAACTGAATGTCTTTATTTTTTATATAACTGAAGAACAATGTTTTCTTTTGGTTTAAGTTATTTTCTAATTGTGTATGTTTTGCATGAGTCGTGGACCTAAATGTTACTAACCTCACTAGTTGGCGACAGAAGCAATCGTAAATATCATAAGATATCACTGTGGCTGATAAGTACAACAGCCCACACTGCGGCAGAGTTAGCCTGGTTCATCACTGTCAGTGTTTTGTCAATATATTTTAAATAACTAGGTTAGCTACGTTTGCATACGAGCTTACAGCAGATCTGCAATAATATCTGAAGGAATCATGTGATCACATTGTTAATATAAGCCGATAAAACGTACATTTTAAATACGTTTCTAACTTCCAACTTTTTAGTCACGGATTATCACCAAGCTCTCCAGTCCAAGCTGTGTGCGTCACTTTTTAGTGTCCCCGTTTCCGTTGTTCCGCAGCATTTTGGATTTGGATTGTTTTGTATTTAGCGTTTTGCTTATGCGGCACTTGGGCAGTTTGGGCTGCTCAATTAATCGTATTTTAATCGCAATTACGATTTTGGCTTGCAACGATTATATGCAACATATTCCGGGCGAATTGGTTGTTAAGGACTTCCAACGTTCTATTTCCTTTTTAAACATTTTCCTACAAATTAAATAAATACAAAATTAAATAAATACAAATTAAATTAAGTTAAAAGGTGTTGAAAAGAACAAACAAATCCACCAGAGCATGCCAACTATAACTTTCATAAAGTCTCATGGCGTTATTAGGTTTCTCATACACTATAAGGAGATTCATGGCGAGTGCCGCTTGAATCTGTCAAACAGCGTGGCATTTACAAGGGTTTTACTCTGAAGCCTTTTTATAGTTCCCTCATGACCACACACCTGTCTCAGGCTTTGTTGTTCAGCACTGGGGGGCTTTTAACACGTCTGCATGCTGAAAGAAAATAACTTTCCCTCCATCACAGTGGAAACTCGGTAATAGAGATTTCAGCGGTTACAGTTGGGTTCCATAACAGATGGAGACAGAGTATTAGTAACAGCAGGACTCTCATTTTAATGATAGACATTTATCCAGGAAACATGGCCTCCAGTTCCAGCAAATGCACTAACAAAATAACTTTATTTGAAAAGTTATTATGTCCAAAATGTGTGTTAACACTAGCTTTATTGAAGATTAACTCTCGTGTGTACCATACACTGTCAGCAACAGAAGCTTCCCTTTTTCGTGTTGTGAACTTATAACTATAGGAAGTAATGCAATATCATTTGTATATGTCCCACAAAACCCTGAGCCACGATGTGAAGGGTTTCCTCTAAGGAAGTCGGGTGGCATAATGCAAAGAACGACAAACTAAAAGTCAACATTAACTTGATTTATCTTACTTTTTCTTTCCTAATTTAAAAAGAAATACAGGACCTTCTCTTAGGAGACATCTGTTTGTGTCAAGTGTGAAAACCTAAAGTCACCGTTGATATATATTAACTTAGATAACAATAGAATAACAAGTGTATTAATTGAACTCAAACCATGATTGTTTCTGAAGCTAGCCCATCACTGCAGGGGCCTGCGAAGGTGCACTAAACGCTTGTGTTATTGGACATTCATAGGTTAACTCATATTGCAGAGAAATCATCAATGGTTTAAGATGGATGACAAAGGGTTTTGTACTAGAGGTGTAATAATAGAATAGCCAATGTTTTGAAACACACCCTGTGATGAATATGACATTTGATATCAAGTAATCCTATCAGTTGTGGTATGTGATAGGGATGGGAACGATTAATCGAATATTCGAAATTATTCAGGTATTCGAATATGACTTATGAATATTTTTATTGTAATCTTTTTTTTTTTTTATATAAATAATTCAATGTATACGAATACGACAGTGCCATAGCTAAATGTGTTAGGTCTAAAGGTGTGTTTTGCTCCGCTCACCGGTCCCTCACAGCGGGCAGAGCTGCAGGTGCTGATCTCTCTTGCGCGCGTCCGGTTATACTTCACTCGCGTTTATGTCCAAATCCATCAGATCTAGCTAGTTCTAGCCAATGATATGGCTGCTGCCCCTCCCTACACGCAGACTAAAACCTCATCTTATGCCCAAATTCCAGCTGAGAGGGTCTTCTCTACAGCTGGCCTGATTGTGAATCGCCTCTGCACCCGCCTCTCCCTTGAGTAGACATGCTCATATTCTTAAAGAAGAATAGCTGAATTCTGTGCATAGGCCCTGCTATAGGTTGTTGATCTCTGTTGTAATAGGGTTACGTTACCCTAACCCGTTATGTTGTTCGTGTTTGATCCCTATAGCTGTCAACTGTTCAAACTGTGATCACCAGTTCAATACATTTGACAAATTCGACTTGGTTTCTATACTTACTTAACATGTCTTTATTTATTTTTCAAAATTAAATATATATATTTTTTTTTTGTAAAAATGTTTCCCACATTTTTTTTTTTTATATATAAGATTTGTACATTTCGCTTAATCGGTTAACCGTTTATTTGGGGGTCGAATATTCGAATTCCCATCCCTAGTATGTGAGCAGTGCAGTGTGAGCAGAGCGACGTAGAGAATTGATTTATAGATGTGTTCTCAACTGATCAAAGGTACCACTAGTGCTGCGTACCTGGACTCACATTCAGGTTCAGGTCCGGACTCAAGTCCAGAGGTTCAGGTTCAGGTCCGGACTTATAAGTCCGGACCTGAACCCATGGCTTGTGTCAAGTTGTGTGAGTAACTAAAGTGAACTTATTGTGAGCTAATTATCAATTGAAAATTAACTCATAATCAACTCAAATTCAAACTCGTCAGGTTTATTGTGCTCCCATCTAACTTGTGTCTACATTTCTCTACAAAGTACAAATGTAAAAATAACACTTTTTGCCACTTAGTCTACAAATGACTTATGACAGCAACTACAGTGAACTACTACAAAGTTCAAACATTTATTTCATTTACCAAACTAAAGTAACCGAACAGTCCCTGAGCTGACTGAGCCTAAATCCCTAAAACGTTGCTGAAAGGTAGAGTGTAGAGTAGACTATACGCATTACACTGTTACACACCTACTATACAGTATAGGCTACACTGTGAGTGTACTGTACTGTCTGTACACCATGTATTTTCTACAACTCTACATGTGTACATTATACAGTACATACTACATACATAGTGATGTACATACATACTGTTAGAAATTAAAATCAATGTTGATATGGCCTAATTTTGAATTAAATACACTATTTAATTTAAATCAGTTGTATTCTGAAAAAACCGGAAGTTCACACTATTTACTTAATACTTTTATTCTGAAAATTATTCACTTCCGGTTAGCATTAGCATGTGGCGAAATGCTCCGTTTTAAAACCGTGAGTCGAAGGTGAAATGACATGTGATGTTGCACACTGAGCACACTGGGATTAGCACTCATTTATTGACGCTGAATAACGTTCATCAGGGAATGTTTAAATAACCACAGACACCAGAATATACGTAAGTGCTAGTTTTTTTGCGAGTCCAAGTACCGGTTCCTGACGTTCCGGTTTTAACCGGACTTGAACCGAAACTTTTTACAAGTCCAGTACCGGTTCGGCGTACCGGTACGCAGCACTAGGTACCACTGAGCATTTATATACAGCATTAAGGGATGTTGGCTCAATTCTGACAGTTGGACTGGTTTTGTGACAACGAGATGGCCATTTAGTTCTAAGGATCTAAAAAAAAGGGGTTCTCATGTCGGGTACATTGAGTTGGATCCATGTCCTGCTTTCAGATGTGAAGGAACATTGTATATTGCATTGTTATAACAGAACCAGCTTGAATCTAAAGCAACACTGACAATCATCTGTGCTGTAGAGCAGCAGGACACTGTCTTGGTGTGGTGTTGAATATTTAATTAGTCTTTTCTGGGAAGCCACCGCCCGCCTACACAGCTACATCGCTACTAACCTGCATCAGGGTGTGTAGACATCCTGAAGAAGTGTGAATAAATAGCTCCCTAAATACAATATAAGAAGAATTCCAGCCTCTAGATATTTATTTTCAAATTGATTTAATGGCACCTGTATTGGCACATGTTCGTATTTTTCAATACACTTTTTGGTGATGTATACCTTCCATTTTTGATAAACAGTATAACTGTTAAATTCATTTATTTATTTTTAGTTTATTTTCCATACGGTATTTTTATAACTCAGACCTCTAGACTCACCTTAACATTTGATCCATCTCAGTGAAATAAGCTTGAGCTTTTAAAAAGATGTGAATAAAATATATTTAATTAGTATGATGAATGGTTCTTTCCAAAATCAAAGGGACATTGTATTTAGTCTTGACCGAAACATTATTTTCAAAACATTAGCACATACCTCATTCACCACATACATTGCATGTATCTGAAATAAGGTGGTATGATGCTAAAAAGAAAATTATAAAAATGTACCAAAACAGATGTCAGGCCCGTAATCACAAAAGCAAATGTAGAGTTTGATTATATGTGTAGCTTATGAGATGTGTGACCAATATCACATTTGTAAATACATAATTTTTGGGATTTGAGTTGTGCGCCAGTCTTTGATCTACTTTGCTGACACTTCCTACTTCCTCTGTCCTATCATCTCTTTCCTCATCTAATTCCTCCCTCCCTTTGTTCTCCATCACTCTCCTTTAATCACATTACTCTCTCTCCACCCGTCTGCAGAGCTGAGCCGAAGCAGAGCAGACCCTGCCCTCTCTGATCGGAGAGGGAATCACGACCACAGGTCCAGACGCAAAGACTCTCCTTCATCATGCAGAGCTCCGTGCTTCTCCTTTCCCCGGTCCTCCTCCTGTGTCTCCTCATCCCCATCTGCACCTCCCAGAGCGACGGGGACCTCGTTGTGCAGACACGCAGCGGTCCAGTCCGCGGAACTCGCATACCGGTGCCAGACCGAAACCACGTCACCGCGTTCCTTGGCATCCCCTTTGGTGAAGCGCCAGTAGGGAAGCTGCGTTTCCGTCCGGCTGAGCCCAAGCGCTCTTGGACGGATGTGCATGAGGCCAACAACTACCCCAACGCCTGCTTCCAGTATGTGGACATGTCGTTCCCCGGCTTCCAAGGCAGCGAGATGTGGAACCCCAACAGAGAGATGAACGAGGACTGCCTGTACCTGAACGTCTGGGTGCCCTCCTCACCAAGACCTCACAACCTCACCGTCATGGTGTGGATCTACGGCGGAGGTACTGGGTCACGACTCTGACAGAAGGAGATAAGATATAAATTGGTTAGACATTACTCATTGGGTCAGCAGGGCCTCAGGCTGTTTCTTGTTGTAAAGAGGAGAGCATAAAATATAGCCAATTACATTTCTTTATTAGGATCTGCTTGATATGTGTTCACTCATCAACTCTTAGTAAGGAGACGATCTGAAAGTAGTCCTTTCACTCCATGCAGAGAACACATTGGATTCAGTTAAGTTACAGTCCCTGGTTACAGTCCCTGTTTAGAAAGTGTTTAACCCAAATAGACAAGGGCATCTAGCAATTAATTGGTTATAATACAGTAAGTTAAGGAGCACAACGTTTTACTTTATGCAGACGACGTGCTTCCTTAAACTGTATATTTGAGTTTGCAACTAGAAATCTGACCAAAAAAAGGCTGAGATTATGCAACTAAGACTATTAGTATAATTTCTGCTAGTCTAATACCTTTTCAACTGTTTCCATATAGATATAAAGATAAAAGTTCCTCTAGACCGGGGGTGTCAAACTCAAGGTCCGGTGGCCAATTCTGGCCCGCGACTTCATTTTATGTGGCCCGCAAGAGCTCGCAAATAATCGAATACGTTTATTATATGGTTACATGCCACTTTACAGAAGCACGGTGCCCATAAACTGCATACCCCACAATGCATCTCGTTTTGTGACATGCGCACTGAAGAGACCTGCAATTATTTGCCCTGGACTTTTGCTTTCAGACGTAGTTAATTACGAAGTTATTACCCTATCCGATAATAATCCAATTCAGAGGCAATAATGTAATATAATACATTATTTTATATATTTATATATGTATATTTATATAGTTACAACCGGCCCTTTGAGTGCAACTATAATTCTAATATGGCCCGCGATGAAATTGAGTTTGACACCCCTGCTCTAGACATTAAACATCCTAAACTTTATTAATTATTATATCAATACTTTTTTTAACAGCAACACTTTTAACTGTTTGTTTGAGATGAAGTGATACAATGGGTTACTATACTGTGATATTTAACATTTCCAGGGTTCTACAGTGGTGCTTCCTCTCTGGACGTGTATGATGGCCGTTACCTAGCTCACAGTGAGACGGTCATTGTGGTTTCCATGAACTACCGTATCGGTGCCTTCGGCTTCCTCGCTCTGCACGGTTCCCCTGAGGCTCCTGGCAACGTGGGTCTGCTGGACCAGAGGCTGGCCCTGCAGTGGGTACAAGATAACATCCATTTCTTTGGTGGAAACCCCAAACAGGTTAGTTTCTCTCTTTTTTTCTTGTCGAAGGTGCGATCTCGTTTTGTTCCTGGTTTCTAAATTGCTGGGGTTTTTTACCAAACAGGTGACCATCTTTGGTGAGAGTGCAGGAGGTGCTTCAGTAGGATTCCACCTTTTGTCTCCAGACAGCCGGCCTACCTTCACCAGGGCCATCCTCCAGAGCGGGGTCCCAAACTCCCCCTGGGCCTCGGTGAGCCCCGCGGAGGCCCGCAGACGGGCCACGCTGCTGGCCAAACTGGTTGGCTGCAATGGAGGCAACGACACAGAGCTGGTGGACTGTCTGCGCGGTAGATCCCCACAGGAGCTCATCGACCATGAGTGGCAGGTAATGCAGACAGTCAGAAAACAGTGTTTGAGATTCACTTCATTCCCTTTCATACACACACATCAGGTCCAAATAAACTTGAGCAACAAATGTGGATTAATTAGCCGTTGAGGGATGTTTGTAAAAACTTCAGTGACTAGTTGTTTTAGGAAATGAACAACAAGATGAAACTCGATTAATAGATGAAAGTAATTTTTTATTGCGATTAAGATATGTATTATAACTAGCAGAGTTGGTAATAATATTACTTTTGTCGGTAACGGAGTAGTGTAACGCGTTACTTTTCTAATTCAGTAATCACATTACAGTTACTAACATTGCCCGACACGCGTTACATCGTTACTTTTCTAATTCAGTAATAACACTACAGTTAGCCTATTATAATAAAGAATTACTAGATTCTCCCAGAGCCGTGGATCCTCCCTTTGACAGACAAGAGGGATTTCCGCCGCAGGTTTATATTTACGTAACATTTGCACGACTTGTGCGTCCACATGCAGTGCATAAACATGGCCGAGTCAACAGCGATAACTTTCGAGGGGTGGAGGTATGCCCATTATTTTGAGTTTGTCCGAAGAAAAGACAGGAATGTGACGGTGAGATGCAAACTGTGTCCAGGCCAGAAGCTGTTATCCACTGCTGCAAACGCAACGTCAAACCTCAACAAGCACCTGCAAAGACAACATGCTAACGTGAAGCTCATAGTTAAGGACCACCGAACCCAGAGTGAGGATGTAAACAGGGCCGCTCCCTCCGCAAAATGAAGCACCCTCCGCAGTCTGCGTGATCTGCCTGTAGGGAGGGGCGGCCCTGCGAGTAACGAGTAAAGTAACGAGTAAAGTAACGCGTTAGATAGTAACGAAGTAAAGTAATATATTACTTTTTTTGAGTAACGACCCCATCTCTGATAACTATTACCATTTCTTGACACTGTTTACAAATAAACCAGACAGGATTCAAGAACCATCATTGCATTGATGCAAATCATATACACATCAAATATTGCCATAAATCCATCCTGCTTACGATTAATTGTCCACAACGTTCTAACACAACTAAATAGACACCGTCACAGTTTGGCAAAATGTCAACTTACATTTTTATTTTCTCTGGTTGTCCGATACAGTATATTGGAGGAATCAGTGTTTCCCAATAATCACCTAGGCAGCATGCCTTAAAAACTTCAGAACAGGTTGATTGGCTTGCCCTTGCGGAACGCATTTCCTCCATGCCAGTGTTTTAATTTGAACTCTGCTATTTCTGTCTTGTCTTCATTTGATTATTTCCCGCTTGACCTTGGAGGGATGGTTACGTAGGTTACTGCACCTTCCATATAGGTAGTCTATTGACAATCTTTAGGACTGTATAACCCCTAATCAGATAGGCTGTCCCAACATGAAGTGGGCTCTGGCTAACGGGTACAATTTAAATGCCGGCCGACCCTGCAGCAATGTCTCATATAATGTGATCAAATATGGCACATACCAGATGTGCTAAGGTGCAGCACCAGTCAACACAGCATAGTGTAAGACAGCGGTTCCCAACCTAGTGGTCCACGAAGGCATTTCAAGTGGGCCGCCAAATAATTTCATTTCTTTCTTTCATTTTTTTTTTTTTTTTTTACATGGACATAACAATAACACATAGGAGATGACATTCCCATCTCAGACAACAACAAAATAAAAACAGAAGAAATAAAGATACAGTCAGTAGGATCACTTCAACATTTCACAAACAAAAATAGGTTGACAACCAAAAACCACCAAAAATACAACATGGCAAGCATATTTATTGTTCCTTTAATCCCACTCTTCGTTAGAGCTCATTATTTCCCTTTGCATGGCGTCTTCAGCCAACCTTTGATTTTTGTGGCAATAATTTTTGTGGCAATAATTTTATTTTTAATCTTCTGTTCAAACACCTTAAATTAAGATTACTCCTTGATTGACTTGAAATATGTGTTTTAGCTAGAAGAATAGTTGTATTTATTAACGGTGTGCGGTCTTCATCTAAAGCCCAAATACAATATTAAAGGGTGTAAATGTAAATTCAATATTTGCCGCCAAATAATTTGCAAAACATTATGATTTGAGTGGAAACATTTTCATTATTAAGACTTTTTTTTATTTTAACCTATTTTCCTTTCTCTTTCTTGATCCTCCTTAGCAACGGTCATTACAGTTGTCACACTCCTTGGTTTATGTCACGGTTTTAGTGTTGTCCGTCTGGTTATGGGTTTTGTAAGTCTGTTCATTTGGTGTTTTGTCTTCCTCCTTGTGTTTTGTCTGGTCCTCCTCCCTGTCGTTAGTTTCCCTGGTGTGTCTGATGGTCTCATTAGCCGCGTTCACACTGCGGTACTTTTCCCACAAAGGTTCATGCGAACTTAGTTCATGCGAACTCTTTAGTTCGCATGAACTAAGTACAGATCGCGGTCACACCAGAAAAAGTCCCTGGGGGTGGATTAGGCAAATGAAGCCGCTGACGTCACTTCTTCTTCTTCTTCTGCTTTGGGTTTACTGGCAGGCCGCCAACCACTTCACGGCGTATACTGCCGCCCAAAGTCCCCGGCCGGAAGTCCCCGGAGTTGGGGACTGGCTTCAGTAGAAGCTGCTGGGAGTCCCAGCAGCTTCTACTGAAGCCTTCCGAGTAAATCGCCAGAACGCCGACACCTCCTCATCTCCACCGCTCCCATGTTTTATTTTGTGTTGCCATGGCGTGGTTTGCAATCCGCCCAGCCAATCAGAAATATAGCTCTTTTCTCAAAAAAGAGCCGCTCGAAAGTCCCTGCTCTCGAGCAGGGACTTTCGAGGGGATTAAAAGGTTCGCATGAACTACTTTTAGTACCGGCTCTTTTTGGTGTGAACGCGATCATGAACTAAGTTCGCATGAACCTTTGTGGGAAAAGTACCGCAGTGTGAACGCGGCTATTGTGTTCACCTGTTGCCCTTGTGTTTCTCCCTCCCCTGCCCAGCTGTGTCTTGTCCTGTGATTACCCTTCTGTGTATTTAGTCTTCCCCTGTGTTCCATGTCGGTCCATTGTTTCCCCTCCATGTTTCCACGGTCTGTGTTCCTTGTGCTGCTCGTTTGTTTTGGATATTTTTGGATACTGCCTTTTTGCCACAGCTTTTATGATTTAATAAAGCTCGCTTTTTGTTACATTTTGCATTTGGGTCCTACCTTTTCCACGCATCCTGACAACAGTCCTTGACAGCGGTCTGTTCTACTGGATTTACAATGTGTCACATGTTCTGAATTGACCAATCAGAACTTTATTTACCCTCCATATTGTTTATGGTTGAATGTGGGCCGCGAAAACATTTTAGATTCTTAACCTGTTCTACACCACCCCCCCGATACCTGGGGAAAAAATGCATCATCTGCAGGAAACAGCGTCTGAGGGCATCTTAATATTCAATAAACTATGAATGTTTTATATCCATGTAACGGGAAGAAACTCAGCTAACACCTCATAACACCCTTATTACTTATCGTAGCTGTACGTCCAACCCATCGATCTGATCGTGAGAAGACACAGAATCGATCGTTACATACATCATCACTCCATGATAAGAACTCGCGAAGATATTAACAAGAACAGATCTCAAAACATGTGGCGCTAGGTAACTAGAAACAGCAGAATGGCTCACCTTTGTCGTTGTCTGGTCAAAAGTGGTCTTCAATACCTAGAGACATTGACAAGTACCAACAGTATATTTATATCTCGCCCTGTCAATAAGCCTCACCTTCTTGGCAAAAACGGTATTGTTTTTGAAGTGGTGGAGAGACAATGCACAGTTTTACCCACTGTTGTCACCCATGGCCACAGCATATCTCTCTGTCCCAGCAACATCAGTACCAAGCAAGAGAGTTTTTTCCACAGCAGGGGATTTTGTAAACGCCCAAACATCCCAGCTTCTACCTGGAAATGTGGACATGCTCATATTCCTACAAGATAACCTTGATGATGCTGAGTGAGTGAGTGAGTGAGTGAGTGAGTGAGTGAGTGAGTGAGTGAGTGAGTGAGTGAGTGAGTGAGTTAGAGTTGAGTTACTTGAAAAACTAGAGTGAAACTTGATTTATTCTATTGCAGGGTCTGGTTATTATATTGTTGACACTTTAAAATACACTATCCTACTAAAATGCTGTACAAATCAGATTTATTATTTAATAAAGAAAAAAAAGAATTCACATTTTTCTTCTTTATTTTTCAATATCACGATAAATATCGTACCGTGGACTTTTTATCGCGATATTATCATACCGTGAGTTTTTGGTATGGTTACATCCCTAATATTCCCCTTTTAGAAGTGTAGTTATGGTAATTTGTTCTGGAAATGTCATTTTCGAGCCTGAGACCTGAAAAACAGGCTAACAGGTTAAGTGGGCCCTGAGTTGAAAAAGGTTGGGAACCGCTGGCCTTAGACACAAGTGAATAGTAATGCTGGCCTGGATGCAGGGGCCTTCTGGGTGTTAGATCAATCTTGTGAAGCTCAGATCAATTCAGTACTCCATATTTCATCCTTTCTGAGCAGGTCCTGCCGTGGTCTGGCCTCTTCCGGTTTTCATTTGTCCCTGTTGTGGACGGAGAGGTCCTGCCCGACACTCCTGAGGCCATGCTCAGCTCAGGCAACATTAAAGACACTCAGGTCCTGCTCGGGGTCAACCAGGACGAGGGCTCCTACTTCCTGCTGTACGGAGCGCCCGGTTTCAGCAAGGACAACGAGAGCCTCATCTCCAGGGAGGAATTCCTGGCAGGTGAAGTCACTCAGCTGTAATGGATGGATAGAGAATATTGTAGAAGGATTGTTCAGCTGTTTATATGATTGATGCATTTAATAGTTCTCTTTTACTATGACTAATCCAGAGGTGGGAAAAGTACTCAGATATTGTACTTGAGTAAAAGTAGAAGGAATACTCTGTTTGAATACTCCTGCATTCAAAATGTTACTCAATTAAAATTACAAAAGTATAAGCATCAATATATACTTAAAGTACTCATTGTGCAGATTGGTCCATTTCAGAATAATGATAATGTGTTGATTATAATGATTGATCATTAAAGTGTTATCAAAGCTGGTAAAGGTGCAGCTAGTTTTAATGACTTTGAGTGAAGTAAAAGTACACCATTTACCTCTGAATTGTAGTGGACTAGAAGTACAAAGTAGCAAAGATTTGAAATACTCAAGTAAAGTACAAGTATCTCAAAATTGTACTTAAGAACAGTACTTAAATGTACTTTACACCATTGGACGAATCAGAGAGATTTGCAGAAAATCCACACGTTCAATTTCAAGCTTTCTGTACATCAGCCCACATCACAGCTGAAGTAGTACGTTTACAAAAACTTTACTGTGCCAGGTGTGAAGCTCAGCGTGCCACATGCTAACGACATTGGCCTGGAGGCAGTGGTGCTGCAGTATACGGACTGGATGGATGAGAATAACGGGTTGAAGAACCGGGAAGCCTTGGACGACATCGTGGGCGACCAAAATGTAATCTGCCCGCTGGCACACTTCGCTCGCTCCTACGCCCAGCACAACGCCCTGAAGTCTAACATGGGAGGGAACCCACAAGGTAAGATATACGAGGGTGGTCCAGTTTGGCCCTCTTTTCCTCATAAAGCCAGAATTAATCAGGCAGGCTGTAATTCATCTGAAACCTACAACATTTGCATCATGTCTGAGATCCTGGGACAATAACTCTGATACCGCACGCACATGCCTTCTCCAAACAATTGATCATATATCTAGATAATAAGATCTATTATAATCATCTATCTCTGCAGTTACAGTAACAAACACATTGTTTAGACAAAACAACTGCCATAAATTCATATGTTTATTCCTTTTGCTCTAAAACTCAAAATAAACCCCTTAATTTATTAAGTTAGATGAAAACATAGACTGCCAATATATGTTCTCTTCAAAGCCACCAGACCATATTTAATGAAACAGTAATTTTTCCTTGCTGATCATTTCATAATACACTTTATTCAAACTTGACAGAAACCAAATAAATCTATTCAAAACCGTCTTTGTTGGCCTTCCCTCTGTTCCAACAATCACCACATCTTGTTTGAGTGTTTAAAATAGTCTAAATAAGTAACAGATATCAAAAGATTCACTAAACAAATTCTTTACCAGTATCTGCAGAATGTGTTGGTATCACACCATTTCTATAGGGTCAAACTAACCAATGGTCCTCTTCTCCTCCTGCTCCTGCTCTAAAGGCCTCTACCTCTACCTGTTCGACCACCGGGCGTCCAACCTGGCGTGGCCCGAGTGGATGGGAGTGATCCACGGCTACGAGATCGAGTTTGTGTTCGGGCTGCCCCTGGAGAAGAGACTCAACTACACCCTGGAGGAGGAGAAACTGAGCCAGCGCATCATGAGATACTGGGCCAACTTTGCACGAACTGGGTGAGGCCTCACAGACTGGAGAATGAATGTACTTATCAACTGTAATGAGCAGCAGAGAGAGAGAGAGAGAGAGAGAGAGAGGGG
Source organism: Pseudochaenichthys georgianus (assembly GCF_902827115.2). Lineage (NCBI taxonomy): Eukaryota > Metazoa > Chordata > Actinopteri > Perciformes > Channichthyidae > Pseudochaenichthys > Pseudochaenichthys georgianus. Next base: position 10,449,220 of record NC_047520.1, on the reverse strand, counting down.
GACACCAGAGAGGACAGACCAGTCCATCTTGATTAGGTTGCTTAGCTACAGGGTGGATGAGGTGGTCAGTTATAGATCACAAGTCACTCAGTCTTGCTACTGCAAAGCAAACCTCCATCTCTGTGTTTGAAGTCGAATGATAGATACTTCCGGGGAATCCCGAGGTCTGTCCAGCTGTGACGCCATTGGATTTGTTTGGTCTACCATTTTGATCCAGATTCAAATACACCCCCAAATAAATTGGATGGATTTAAATGTGGCAAAGATCAAAGTATTTGCCAAGTCTAGTGATGTTGCTCACTTTTCCATGTTTCCTTGTTTAGCTCCACCAGCACTTAAAATGTTCTACTCATGCAGGGAAATATATCAGTATCAGATTGATTGGCACAAAACAGACATACATGGTCCCCAGAGGATGAAGCCCACATTGGTAACGCTTTGACTTTGCATCGAGCACAAAAATGATGTCAAAAACATTATTAGAACAATATTTGTACTATATTAAAATATATCAAAAATATATCAAATATCAAAACAACAAAAATACATTCCCCTCAGATCCAGATGTCCTTTGAGTTTTTCTGATTTATTAGAGATGATAAGCTGCTTGAAATCACCATTGTCATTTGGACATTTTAGCATTTGATTAGCATTTAGCGCAGAGGAGTGCTTTGCCTAAGCACACAGCATAACACTCACAGCTAGAGGTCTCCTAACAGGTAGATGTTAGGGAGAGGCAAGGTGGACCTTTAAAGGGTAAACCTCACCCGCTGAGGCCAGATATATTCTGACATTTAGATCAGAAATAATTAGCAAGTACGTGCTTTTCATTCATTAAAACAACCCCACATATTTTGTCCATATCAAAATGATGGTTCTCCCCTGCCATTACTGTCTCTACACAACTGGAGATTTATTTATGATTCTAATCAAATTATGTCTGGACTTTTTTGTTCTGTCTGAGCAAGTGAGTAATAGCCCTGCGGCAGAAACGGCAGAATGCTGATGCAAAGCTTTTCATTAAACTGCCACGTACTGGACTGATTTCCTTCCAGTCAGTCACAGAAAACAGCTTCAGGTTCAGATGTGTTTTCATAACTGCTTGAGAGACGCTTCAATATGTGCATTTCTGTTACTTATACGGATAGTTCTACTACGTCATGAAATAAATATTCAAACTGAAAAGAGGTTTATGTGTGACATTGGTAATGTTTCATGTCGTACCTCGGGTTGGGGGTCACGGTTCGGTACAACAAGAAAAAGCAAAAAAAAGTCCCAAATGCATAATTCCAGGTTTGTTGTTATTTATTTTTTGAACAGTAGTGCAAGTTTCAGTTTAAAAATAAGGAACTCTGACATTTTGAATAATTAACTGTATTAAACAGTTAAAAACAAACCACAAACAGTAGGCCTACCACACACACTCAGATGGCCATATTATCTATAATGGCTGATGGCAAACAAAAATGTTTCATCAAGCTGTAAAGCTAAAAAGAATGTCTTGAAAATATTACATCATAAATAATAAGAAAGTGTTTCATGAGAGCATAGTCGTTGAAAAACATATGCCAAAAGCTTCCATTATTTATTTTGGTCTCACGGCTTTCATGTCTGTTGGTTTATTAAAAACAGCGGGGATCAGCTGTTGAACTGCTGTTGTCTTTTGCCGGGCTCCGGTGATTGGCAAATCTGGGTGATGCCTTCTGATATGATTTAGCATGTTTGGTGTGTGTTCACATTAGCATACCGCACCGCTATCGAACAACGCCGACACACCGTCCTCGTCCGATCCACCACTCGCACACTTCATCGTTATTGTAGTCCACAGGGACTAGTTATTAAATTATTATTTAAACTAAATAAACTACTAGTATGAACACTTGTATAGCCCTTATTAAAAACATTCGTTCCTCAAGTTGTAAAAATGTGCTAATAACGTTATTCTGAGAGTTATTTCCCTCTGCATTATGAACGTGCATCCAACCCACGGGACCGCGCCGCCCGGCACGTTCATGTGATGTGACGTGTTCAGTACTACTATGTTTTTACCTTTACCCATGGATGCACAATAAGAACGGACCCATATCGCCTTACTGCCAGCACACGGAGCTGTAATAATGGATATATTGCACATGTTTGCTGTAATTCATCATTTGTAAAATAACATACTACATGGGCTGTATGATGTAAATTTTGTATTAAATAAAGTTAAAGGTCACATGTCATGGCCATTTCCACTGATCATAATTCCATTGTTGAGGTCTACTAGAATAGATTTATACTGTGCAATTTTCCAAACTCACATTGGTTTCGCATACAGCATCTCTGTAAAGTATGTGTATTCACTCTCTCCACTAAACGGCTCGCTGCAGCTCTTGCCCCCCCCCCCTCCCTGTGAACTCAGTGTGCTCCGATTGGTCGGGACCAGTCGGGACGTTGTGAATCGCGCTGAGCTCTGTGGAGGTGTGATTGTTTAGCGAAACACAGCCAAACTCACCCTGAGCACACACAAAGTCACAGCCGAAGTAAAAACAATAAGTGTGGTTTGATATTGAGTAAGAAAAAGGTTGATAAACGCTGTGAGAATGGGTCTGCAGAGAGAATTTCGCCGCGATCCCAACTGTCTGTTATCAGCCTGCAGCCAGAGAGGAGAAATCAGCAGAGCTGCCTGCACTGAGTGAGTGAGGAAGTCCGGGCGTGGAGTGGTCAATTTGGACCAATCAGTGGGGGCTTAACGTAACGGCTGCGCGGACATAACGTAACGGCTGCGCGGACATAACGTAACGGCTCCACGGATTGGTCCATTTCGTTCCGGGGACCACATGACATCATGATGTACCCGGAAGAATCAAATCGAGGGGTGAGAACCAGAGGGGCGTAAGTGACATTTGACCAACTTTACAGGAGAGCCAAAACAAAAAATTACCATACTTTGTCCTGACTTTGTTTATTAAATTAAATCTTAATATGAAAACTTCATAAACATGTGGATGACAATATACTTAATGAACAATATTTTGACTTTCAATGAAAAAAATCTTTTTTTTATTCGGAAGAAAGTCCTTTTTGGAACAAAATAGTTCAGTGTGTTCTGTGTTAGGTCTTTTAGTTTTTGATGAATAACTCTGGATTGGTTTAGAATTCACATGCACCCTTTTGGCAGTAGGAAGAGCTCATCGAGAGCTTTTATTTGATATATATAACTCATTTTTGACCAAAATGTCACTTACGCCCCTCTGGTTCTCACCCCTCGAAATGGACAGTGACGTATCTCCAACGAGGCGTTTTGGGGAGATATTTTCTGTTTTAGAGTTTTACTCCCTACATGGTGTACTTTGAGGGTTTTGACTCTGCACACCGTTTACATGCATAAAAACCTTCATAACACACAAGGGGACGGGTAATAACCGGAAAAGCATGACATGTCACCTTTAATATTACCGACGTAGATTAACGTCCCTGTAGCTTCTTATTGCACTTGCAATATAACATTAAAGGAGTTGAACGTTGCCGTTTGCTATTACTATAATACCACGCAGGGATAAGCCAGAGTTTACAACCTTTGCATGTGGGCACAACACGTTTTGACCCAGATTAATTAGCTATACCATATGATATCGCCCGAGGATGTGTCAAAGTTCTAATCAAATTAACAGTTGTATTAATTATACTTGTATATATATATTATATATATATATATATGTATATAGCCTGTGTTGTATATTTATACACACAAATGAACAACCTTGTGTGTGTCAAATAACAAGTTGTATTGTGGTGTTTATTTTAGTGTTGTTTTATGCTTATCCACATTTTGATTTCAGAGCACAGGAGAATGCTGGGCACAACATAAAGCTCAACAGTGAAGCTGGCAATGCTGAACAAAACCATCACTAGATCCTGTTACATCAGCGTAATATAAAAGTACATAACGATTGATGTGTACATTAGCATAATTACTAATGGCTCGGACGTTACACTAGCTAGCTGCTAGCTGCTAACTGCCGCGGCCGCCTCGTTATTCGTTAATATCAAATCCATCATAACAATCCAGATCGCGCGATGCTGTTACGTGTACGCAAACTGACGTGCTTGATGTGAACGAGCCTTTTGGGGGGCGTGGTTAAAGTTGCGCATGCTCTTTGAGCGCACATACGGGTACTTCTCAGGCATGCTGGGTAATCTGTGGCGTTTCACTCTCTCAAAAGTTGGGCTATTTTGTCATCCATGCGCCAATGAGCAACTCTCATAGGAATGAATGAGGCCCCGCCTCCCACGCTGTATCCAGTTCTTATTATACATCCATGGTTCTAGCTCCTGTGTGTTATCTGAAATCGCCATACTAACTTTTCTTCTTCTTGTATGTTGTTCGTTTTGTTGTTGTGTTTCTTCTTGTTCTTCAATTGTTGTTTAAGGGCAGCTGGCAAACAGCTTTTAGGCGCAATACCGCCCCCTGGATTATATATATAGTGAAGTGGGTACTGCCCTGAATGACAGACTTTTTTCCCACTCGTAAAAAAAAAAAGGCGTATAAATCGTGTAACTGCATGTATCGAACCGTGACGTCCGAACCGTGACGGTACGGGACGAATACGGATACCGTTACACCCCTATAACCAACTGATTTTTGATTTAGCATCCACTATTAAAACCATTGGAAATAGGTTAGGAAACATCTGTCAAATCAAGAGCAATCACCTCTTTAAACAGTCATCTCATGCTAACATCACAAGCTAGCATGATTTCAAAAGATACCATTTTAGAAGCATAAAAAACATAGATTATTCAAATGTACTGTATTTTCTAGTACTGACAATGGTTGGCTTTTGAACTAGCTACTTTAGTTTTACCCGAGTGGACCTAAGAAACAAGCAATGAGTGTATTTGTTATGTATTGTAACTCCTCCTTGTCCCTTTACTTTGTCCTGCAGAAATCCCAATGTGAACCATGACGGGATGATGGACAGCAAGAAGCGCTGGCCTCTGTTCACCGTCAGCGAGCAGAAACACGTCGGACTCAACACTGAACCAATGAAGGTCCACAAAGGGCTGAGGAACCAAATGTGCGCCTTTTGGAACCGCTTCCTGCCACGCCTCCTCAACATCACCGGTAAGCACTACTCCTCAACACTTCTTGTACTTTCAAACATGACGTATGTACTGAATACAGGTCAATACTAGTCATTATGTTCCCAATGGTATTCCAAAAAGCCAGGTCAAATATGTATGGATGTCAATGAATTTTGGCAAAGATGTTCACCGTCCCCAGGAGATGTTGGTGATCCCCTCACTTTCCACTTTTCAATTTCAGCTCCACCAGCAGTTAAAATGAAATATATCAGTATCACCCAGATTGATTGGTGCAACATCTGGTACAAACATGCATGGTCCCGAGAGGATGAATCCCACTGACGCTCTGACTTTTTAGCATTGTCTACATTTTTATTTGAGCAATATTTTATTCCAACAAGCAAAGAGTAAAAAAAAAGAAGGCTATCGGCTGGGAAAAATAAAAATAATAATAACAAAGGCCAGATAAAAAATCAAATGTTTACATCTAGATATGTTTAAGATATGTAAAGAGCTGGAAATGTTATTCTGGCATGCATAACGAGCAACATGGCTCCACTTTCCTCTGTGTCTCCTCTCTCAGACAACATAGACGAGGCAGAGCGCCAGTGGAAGGTGGAGTTCCACCGCTGGTCCTCCTACATGATGCACTGGAAGAGCCAGTTCGACCACTACAGCAAGCAGGAGCGCTGCACTGACCTCTAAGAGAGAGAGAGAGAGAGAGAGAGAGAGAGAGAGAGAGAGAGAGAGAGAGAGAGAGAGAGAGAGAGAGAGAGAGAGAGAGAGAGAGAGAGAGAGAGAGAGAGAGAGAGACGGGGGGGGGGCAGCGAGAACAAGCCGTGGCCATTTCCCTCCATAGCCCCCTCAGTGAAGTCTAACTTCATTCAAACATTTCCTTTTTTTTTCTGTTTCACTCCACACACAGGCACTGTTTATCTTTATTTGTATTATTTATACTATTTATTTATGTGTTATTTTTATTTATGTGTGTCTCTGTGGAAGCTAAGAAAGGGCTATGGAGGGAAGTTGTCATCAAGAAGGAGGAATATTAGAAATGTCAAAGATGTGTCATTACCTCGGGTGTGTGTGTGTGTGTGTGTGTGTGTGTGTGTGTGTGTGTGTGTGTGTGTGTGTGTGTGTGTGTGTGTGTGTGTGTGTGTGTGTGTGTGTGTGTGTGTGTGTGTGTGTGTGTGTGTGTGTGTGTGTGTGTGTGTGTGTGTGTGTGTGTGTGTGTGTGTGTGTGTGTGTGTGTGTGTGTGTGTGTGTGTGTGTGTGTGTGTGTGTGTGTGTGTGTGGCTTGAAAGCCCCCAGTTTAACTTAACAGGCCCATGACACTGCACCACTGCTGGTTTACTGTGTGTTCTGTTGATCTTCATCTTTTGTTTTTGAGGATTCCTTCTTTCTGACATATCAGGGTTTTTAGTTTTTTGGACTCAACAAAAATGTTTGTTTGTTTTTTGGACTCAACAACACTGTTTGTTTTTTGGACTCAACAACACTGTTTGTTTTTTGGACTCAACAACACTGTTTGTTTTTTGGACTCAACAACACTGTTTGTTTGTTTCTGTCGGGGCCTTTTTTGTTCATGACTACTATAATGACCGCTCTTCCCATTTCCTGCGTGTTCTGCTCCTTGTGTATTTCTCCTGTGGCAAAGCCATAAGCTGGTGTGGAAACGCTCCATGGACTATAACTGTTTGGTGCCTGATTTATATTTTAGAAAGTTCACCTAAATCCGCTTGACCTTTGTCAGAAATAATTCATTTTTGATGTTTATGGCACTCTGTCAGCTGTTTAGTACCATACCTGTCACTGTCTTATTTGCATATCAGCATAGATCAACAGAAATTGGGTAGAGGGGGTGGGCAGAGGAACTGGAAACGTCTACTGATAATGTAAAACTGGGGAAATGTGTTCAAACGGCCCTGAATGGTAACAGCTGCACTCTTGAGTTAAAGTTTCACTTCGGCCACTGTGACCACTGTTAAAGACAATTCATCCATATGAACATATTTTTTTAATGAATTGATATTTAATCTATTCATATTTGCAGCTTTACTCTTACATACTCTTTAGACATTTTAGACTCTAATTTGTATAGAAAATATGATGTAAAGAAATGTCTCACTTTAAAGCCACTATTTAAGCATTTTAAAATGCCTAGCGTTAGCATTATTGGGTGGTAGCATTTGGAAATGGCAAAAAACAGTACCCTTCAACCAAAAAATAAATGATATACTGTAATAATAATCCTTTGTTACACAATCTGTACGAAGATTATCCCTGTGAGGATACATTTGTACTACATTTTGAAATGTTTTACATTACATAGTGAATCAGTTGCTTTATGAAGGAATCCCTTAAAGTTAACCCTTTAAACATACAGTATAATGTGATGAACTCTAAATGCTTTTGTGTGCATCTTTCAATCCAAATCGGTTTGGGGGGGATGTGATAAGCAAGAGCATGGCTGTAGCTGTGAGGTCACTGAAGTCATGTGACCTCTGTCCTTGTCAAATCTTGTTAACAGCCCTGTTCAGAAACCACTTTTGTTCCACTGCACTGAATTTCTTTGAGTGAGTGTATGCGCTGTCTTAGGTGTGTGTGTGTGTGTGTGTGTGTGTGTGTGTGTGTGTGTGTGTGTGTGTGTGTGTGTGTGTGTGTGTGTGTGTGTGTGTGTGTGTGTCATCCACTCAGTGTCATGTACAGCTGTGATGTATTCCAATAACATGTCACCCCTCTCTGTTTGGTACAGTCCTCTCTGCTTTTTATCGCCCCCTCTCTGTTTGGTACAGTCCTCTCTGTTTTTTTTAAATCATTTTACTTTTGATCATCCCCTCTCTATTTCTTTACTTCATTCACTGTTTCCACCAGCTCTCCTCTCCCTCCCCATCCTCCCTCTCCTCCCGCAGCTGTTCCTATCCACCACCACCGCCCTGTTGCCCTGCTTTCCGCCTCTCAGTCTTCCTCCCGCTTCATCTTCCTCTCTAATCACCATCCATCCACCCTCCTGCCTCTCCCACTCTCTTCCTTTCATCCTTCACCCTCTCCACTCATATCCTTCTCCTTCCACCCCATCTAACTTTTCTCCTCTTCATCATCTCTCTTTCCTTCCTCATCCATCTCCTCGCTCCCCTCCCTACTCGGCCTCGTCCCGGTCCCCTCCCCCATCGCTGTCCTCCGTCCTCCTGCTTTCTCGTTAGTCTAATGGAGGCAGAGTAATTCACTCAGCAGCGGGGTAATGTGACAGAGCGCTTGCTCAGCCTCTGGCCTGCCAGCCAACGCTGGATGGATGGCTAGATGGAAAATGGAGGTGGAAAGGTACAGAGATGAGGCAAGGAGAAAGGGACAGAGGAGGAGGGGGGGGGTGAGGCAGAAGGAGAGGTGGAGATGTGATGGAAAGATGAAAAGACAGTCAGAAAAATACATCATTGCATAACTCTTCTCCTTCGAAAGCACTGCGTGTGAGTTTCAGCTTACACTGTGTGACAGTGAAGATGAATTATTAAAACGTAATTAAAAGTTGAAAACCTCACTTACTTAATAATAAACAAAAATATCCTGCTTATATTGCCCATACCACATAATATAACTACACAATTTCAATGTAAGTGATGTTAGAATATAACAACAAACCAACATACAATCTTTTTTTTACCCAAAACCCTTGACTAAAAAGGTATTTTACACACTGGACTTATTTATATAGATTTACTTTGTTTATTTTTTATTTGTAGAATTCAAATCTGCTAACAGAGAAATAGACAAAAATGGTTTAGCGGATTTTGAGCCCTGAAAGTCCTGAAACTAAATATGTTATGTGCGTTAATATAATAACTTCCATATAATACTGTATACAGGTTATTATTTAATTGTAATGTTATTATCTTGTGAGAACATGTTTTGTTTGTTTGTCCACAAAATAGTAACCTGGGCAAAACTTCCATATGTGGTGTGCACGTTATTATTTTCTGGGAATAAGATAATCCACAAGAAAGATAAAAAAATCTTTGAGAACTTTGGTGGCATTCCAAGAAACAATTCAGTTAGGACTTCGAATTCCTTTCCCCCCCCCCCCCCCCTGAGTGTGTGTGTGCGCGTGTGTGCGTGCGTGTCTCACTTTACCTGTCTGTCAACCTCCATTTTTCTGTATTAACAAGGAGGGAACTGAATCCGCGCTGTGATTGGCTGAATGCTGTCCCAGCAAAGTGTCTCTGTTGGCATGTAAAGCTCCTATTTATGGACCGGAGTAGATTAGTCTAGCTTTAAAAAGAACTAAATATGAATAAAGGATTGTATCTGATGTCTAAAATACCAGTGAAGAATGCATGTGTGACTGGCTGTGTGAGTGACAGCTCCTCTCATCCAATGGGAGATCCCCACTTAAGCCCTCCTTCCCCTGTCCTCCTATCAGATCCTTGTGCATGTCCTTCCAGTATATCCTTCCAAACTTGGACTGTTATTTTCTGTAAAATTTGTACTTTTGAACAAAACTATTATCAAAGTGACTAATATAACTCTAATGTTAGGTACGTTTAATGTTAGCAATAAATATATCAGTAAAGGAATATATTTGATATTTAAATGCAGTGAAAATATAACGTGATTAAACAACAATGATGATGGATAGAGGTTGTGTTTTAAAAGCAATATTATTCTGACTAAAAATGAGTGCCATAAATCCTTTTTCAGTTTGTTTGACTTGGTTTCAGTCCTCTGCCTCATCGTTGTTTGTTCCAGTCACCAGTACTGTACGTCTTGAAGGCTTCTCTTCCCATGTCTCTGTGTATCATGAATGCTGACTTGGTTAAGCTATAGCAACAGAAATAAAGACACCCTGCTGCTTCTGTCCACACTGAGCTGTTATTGAGTCCAGCATGCACCAACAGCTGTGTCATTTTCTGAAAAAAGGCGAAACAAATATGTAAATGTAGACAGAATCATGGTAATTAAAGATACCATGTCAACATTATGGGATAATTATGGGACTTGCCACGACAATTTTTATTGTTGTCATCAATTATGAACCAGTTTTGTAGACCCCAACGGACACATCAGAGGAAAAAGAGAAGCTCATGTTTCCAGAGATAATGTAAAATGTTCCTTTACTGAGGATGTTGGTTTCATGCTGCCCCCTAGTGCATTTTCTCTGTACCTAGAGCAGGGGTGGGGATCCTTTTTCCTCTCAAGGGCCATTTCAATGTTTTCAACATCCTCCGAGGGCCGTACAAATTATTGACCTCTGCTTAAAAGGGGAAAGGAAACACCAATTACAGTTATAATATTCCGGTAGTTTATTCATTTTACAATGGATATTGATCGTAATATTTATTGTATATGATATTACTCGCCAAAAGAAAATTAATTATCCGCCGGCCGGGTGGGGAATTCCGGGACCAGGCCGCGTAGGGGAGTCCCAAATGGTGACGTCACTGGCTGTGTTTTCGCTCCACCGGAAGTCAACACAACGTAGCAGATATGGCAGCGATGGAGGAATTTTGCAATGAGATCGACGTTTTGAACGATGAATTTGACTATTAGTCGGGAGATGACATTGATGTGGAAGCATCTACAGTTACCAGGCATCCCATGGCCTATGCTTATGAACCGATTCGGTCGAATAGAGTGGCATACGATCCGGAATAAAAAAAATTAAAAAACACAATGCTAACAGTGAGCCTCTGAATTAGCCCCGAGCGAAAATGCTAACCTATTACTGCACCGAAAATCACTCCTAGGTCCCTTATTACTTATCCTAGCCGCACATCCAACACATCGTTTATGATCGCAAGGAGACACAGAATCTAACGGTGCCCACCTCAACACTGAAAGATACAAACTCGCGAGGTTATCCACAAAAACGTACATCAAAACAAGTGGCGCTAGGTACTAACATACGCCAGGCTAACGGCTTACCTTCCTCATTGTCTGGTCTAAACTGGTCTTCAATGGCATTACAACGATAAAAACGATGATGTAGTTAATCCATAGGTTAATATCCAATGGGGCTGTGTCCCCTTTGAAATGTTCTGATAATCTATAAGCAATACAACTGCAATTCCGTTATCTGCTGTCCGCTCTGTGCTCCGTGCGCTCTGGGTCCTGCAATACCATCCATCAATAGCAATACTAGCCTTTTTAGGGCTGTTTTCGACAGATGAGCGTGTGTATGCCAGTTTAATTAGTTGAGCTATAGAACACCCCCAATTCTCTATTGTACGTCATAATAATAGCTACCATTTAGTTTGGACGCGATTGCGTTAATTAATAAGGTCACACTGTGTCAGTAAATACATGTGTGAGCTAGTAATCTGGTAGTGCTGCAATATTTACCTCTCTCTCGGCAGCTGAAGCAACTCGTTTGGTGGCTCGAACTTCACGTTTGTTGACACTGTCATTGTCTTGCGCGACCGACGTGCTGGGACGGTCGGTGTTCCCGACTGCATACGTTGAGAAATCGAATATTGTGGGAACAGATCCTGGCTTCAAATCCAATGTTTTGTATTGAACCAGGCATCCACACTGGACTTTGAGCAGCTTCTCATCCTTTAGTGGCAGCCTATGGAAATGTACTTCTTCCTTCTTTGTATAAAATCCATTTGTGCAGCCTGGGGCAATACAATAAACTCTTGACGACGACCGTTTTCTTGTAATGTAAACTACTGGTGCATTGCACGCCATGTTGGTTGTTATTGAGCTTTGGCCCAGGAAGCCGTACCCACTCAGTGACGTCACTGGAAAAGTCCCGGAGTAATGGAAGCGCCCATGGTCATTAGGCACGTATTTCAAAAAGTAAATTCGCGTATCTCGATCGTTTACATTGGAAATAGACTAGATAAATACATTTCCTAATGGTAATATTGTCGCATGGAAAGCAGTTTGAAAAGTGTTTCCATTTCCCTTTAAAAAGACTAAAATCACAGTCCATTCATTTGGCCTTTCTTTCATGCTGTGGAAAGAAAAAGCAACCTCTTAATCCAGATATCTTGCCATGACTCGCGTATGCATGCACGGTTGTGGTATGAACACCCAAACAGAAAGATATGGACACAAGATGTGTGCAAATGTATTTAGTTTCCTATCCATGTGAACGTGATTTAAGTGGGGGGGACCTAACCTCCTCTAGGGGGGTCCGGGGGGCATGCTCCCCCAGGAAGATTTGTTTTTAAATGTTGAAGTTAAAAGCATCAATCTGGTGCACTTTGAGAGCAACATTAGGAGATCTATGGATACATCTCTCAGCACCCATATGAAACAGAACTGTAAACAGATTTTCTTTTTCTTTATGGATATTTTACAAATCACTCCCCTTTCAAACTGTATTCTTGTTTATTAATAACAACTTTTTTTACTGTCATATAGTATTTTATACCTGTTTACTTTATTCTCTTATAACTAATGATCATATAAAGATGTGCCTTTACCTCAATGGTTGTAGAAAAAGCTTCTTATATTCGTTAGCATAGCTAGCTAACCAGGTGCTAATAACAACAAAGTTATTGACTGTATGATCAGTATGACAGATGAACAGATCGCCACTGGGCTTACAACTAAAGACACAGCCACGCAGAAACTGCGGCATGTGTACGGCTCCTTATGGATACTGCAATTTCTGGAATTGCCAGAGCGGAGCTGCGTTCTGGTGCTCCCCGTCAGAACTACACCCCTGTCAGAGATACCACCTGATGACATGTTAGGCTTGTGTTGTGTTCAAGGACCCTGACCGTGGCCAGGAAAAACAGGCACTCACTTGTTTAATTATTTTGCGGTCTAGATTTCTTTAATTTTTTTCTTTTTTGCGTGTGTTTATAAATTACCTCGAGGGCCACACCAAATTGTCTCGCGGGCCGTATACGGCCCGGGGGCCGGAGGTTCCCCACCCCTGACCTAGAGCAACTTCGGAATGTTGTATTGTATTAAACCCTGCTTATTTCCTAAAAACCCAATTCTCTCCTCACAAAAGCCTCAGATCGATGATTATGTGTCTTTTTGTCGTACACATAAATGACCCCCTCCCCTCTTTACTTATAAGAGTAAAATACTCTTTCCTTCTTTGGTTTATAGCCAATTATACACTTTTAATGTATATAACATATTTATTAAAGGTAGGGTAGGTAATAATGGATAAACCAGCTCGAGTGCGATAGAATTGGAAAGTACGCAGCCGAAAAAAATCTGCCCCTTCCTTCAGACTTCCTTACAGAGCCCCTCCTCCAACACACACGAACGGGCACATGACCAATGAGGGCACGAGATAAGTTTGTGCACAGATGGAAGGCTGACAGGCAGGTAGGCCATCCAGTTATTTTAGCCGGGCCGGCTAAAATGATTGGTCGTGCTTTTTACAGCGCCACGGCTTCCACAGATGACATTTTTTTATGTATTTTTTGTCAAAGCATTTAATTTATTAATTGCAATCGGGATGTTAAGAAAGAAAAAGTGTTTCTGAAGTGAATTACCTACCCCACCATTAAGCTTGAAGTTTTCGATTATTTTTTTTAACAAACAATTTTAAATTGTCCTAAATAGTTTAAGTATGGGCATGGGCATGGACATGTCCCCCCCACTTTTCAAAATCCCATTTGTGACCCCCCCACTTTTTAAATGTCCATCCATCCATCCATCCATCCATCCATCTTCTCCCGCTTATCCGTGGTCGGGTCGCGGGGGTAGCAGTTCCAGCAGAGAGCCCCAAACTTTCCTTTCCCTGGCGACATCAACCAGCTCTGACTGGGGGATCCCATGGCGCTCCCAGGCCAGCGAAGAGATATAATCCCTCCACCTGGTCCTAGGTCTACCCCTTGGTCTCTTCCCAGCTGGAGGCGCCCAGGTGGCATCCTAAATAGGTGCTTTTCTTTCGGTCATGACCCATCCTTCATGACCATAGGTGAGGGAAGGAACGAAAATGGCCCGGAACACAGAGAGCTTTGCCTTCTGGCTCAGCTCCCTTTTCGTCACAACGGTGCGGTAAAACGACTGCAGTACCGCTACCCCGATTCTCCGGCCCATCTCACGCTCCATTGTTCCCTCACTCGAGAACAAGCCCCCGAGATACTTGAACTCCTTCACTTGGGGTAAGGACTAGGGATCGACCGATATGGCTTTTTCAAGGCCGATACCGATTATTAGTAATCAAGGAGACCGATAACCGATATTTGGAACCGATATACATTTGCAGTAAAAAAAAAAATCTTGGTGTCAAAATGTAGAATAACACAAACTCCAACACAACTTCTTTGAAATGCATTTAAGCATAGCCTATATTATGTTTAATTAACTTTTAAACATCTTACAACTGGTTTCCTCTCTGTGCCATTTTCTTTAGTGCAGTCATCTGCAATGAGTTAGAGAGAGACAAGAAGTGGGGCTGCAGGCTGACATGCTTAACTAACAATAATGCTTAATTTATTATATCTGTCTATCTAGTATAAAATCCCAATAAGCTGAGCAACTGCAAAACACTAGTGCTAATGTTTTGCAAACTATTAAAAGTGAGGCTATTAATGTAGACCTAACGTTAGTATAGTAGCCTCACTTCTAATATTTTGCTAAACATTTGCTAGATACATGTTGGCTAGCTAATGAGCTTCACATATCAACCTGAAAAACTGCGAGGCTCCACTCGCAGCCCCTCCCCCACCACAGTTACTCCGCTGCGAGACGCTGCACGCACCCCCAACTCTGACTGACTTCCCGCATCCCTGTGTAACTGGGAAACTGATAGAATTGGATCATAAGATCGTGGTGTTTTTGCAACTTCAGCATAGGGGATAGGGATGTTTATTGAACTTCGGTTTAACACATGTATGGCTCTGTCGCTCAGCGCTGCTGCTTGCTTCAGTCTGTGTCTGCGTTCTTTCGCACCTGCCTGTAATCTGAGAAGGTCCCGCCTCTCTGGCTGGCTCCCGCCCGGAAAATCTTCAGTAATAGCCTATCAGATAGCCCTGTGGGCGGGACATTGCTCGTGTACACAGAGTGGTGACTGCAGCCAGAGAAACAGCCGCATCAGAGCCAACGTTTTATCGGCAATTTGATAAAAAAAAGGCCGATACCGATAATCGGTCAAATGCGGAATATCGGCCCCGATAATCGGTCGACCCCTAGTAAGGACTCATTCCCTACTTGGAGTGGACAGTCCATCGGTTTCCTGCTGAGAACCATGGCCTCAGATTTGGAGGTGCTGATCCTCATCCCAGCCGCTTCACACTCGGTTGCGAACCGATCCAGTGAGTGCTGAAGGTCGCAGATCGATGAAGCCATTCGAACCACATCATCTGCAAAAAGCAGTGGTGCAATCCTTAGTCCACCGAACTGCAGACCCCCTCCCCCACGACTACGCCTCGAAATCCGATCCATGTATATTACAAACAGGATTGGTGACAAAGCTCAGCCCTGGCGGAGGCCAACCCTCACCGGAAATGGGTCCGACTTACTGCCGAGGACCCGGACAAAGCTCTCGCTTTGGGAGTACAGAGATTGGATGGCCCTGAGTAGAGACCCGCTCACTCCATACTCCTGCAGCACCTCCCACAGTAACTCCCTGGGAACTCGGTCATACGCCTTCTCCAAGTCTACAAAACACATGTAGACCGGATAAGCGTACTCCCAGGCCCCCTCCAGGATCCTTGCGAGAGTAAAAAGCGGATCCGTCGTTCCATGACCAGGACGGAATCCGCATTCTTCCTCCTCAATCTGAGGTTTGACAATCGCCCGACCCTCCTTTCGAGTACCTTAGAGTAAACTTTCCCGGGGAGGCTGAGTAGTGTGATGGTCTGATCCCCCTTTTTGAAAAGGGGAACCACCACCCTGGTTTGCCACTCCTTCGGTACTATTTCCGACTTCCATGCAACGTTGATGAGACGTGTCAACCATGACAGTCCCTCAACACCCAGAGCCTTCAGCATTTCTGGGCGGATCTCATCCACCCCCGGGGCTTTGCCACTGTGGAGTTGTTTGACGACCTCAGTGACCTCCCCCCGGGAGATTGGTGTTGATCCCCCGTCATACTCCAGCTCTGCCTCCAGTGGCGTTTCTATATGTACAAAAGTGGTGGGGCACAAAAAACTTAGATGTCCATAAGCTTCTGCAGTGAGGTTCATGGCTGGTGAGGCACTGGCACTGACTGTTCAGGTTTACAAATATTAAATTTTGACCTAAATCAAAATATAATATTATTTTCAAAAGCTTGACTTGAAGATGAAGTCCATTTGCCCATCCTTCTGGACAAAAATCTCTATTACTTTTTTGTAAAAGTCATCCCTACCTTCTTGTAGTTTCAAAAGTCATAAATCTAATCGATAGATTTATGATTCGAAAAGTATAAAAGTAGGGTAGACACGTAGACAAAACGTGCATTTATCTAACAGGTTTGTTTCCCACAGATCTTATTTGGAGCTATTTTCTAAAATCCTATGGAGAAATCTTATTGCTTTTTTGTCGAGGGAAGCCATGCGCAGCTTACTTTCTGGTTTTAGGACGCGTCTATCTCCTCTTCTTCCCCTGCTCACCACACTTTTCGTGGCACACGTACTTACAGCCAATCAGCTCTGAATTATGTGAGATGACGTATGGTGGGGATGGCAGCTCTATGCCCCTATGGTCATTATTTTTTGCCACACACATTAAATAGGAAAATATTCTGAGCATGCGCAGTGTAGTTTTTACAGTCACCGTTCACTTAGACAGTGAGAGGGAGGGGCAGGATCGGGTTTTGTCCCACATGGCTCTAAACAGCTCAATAGGCACACACTGTAGACACTAATTAGAAGAACACAGACTAAAACAGCAATGTACAGACGAATCAGATGATTAAACATGATCTTAAAATATATCTTATATATTTTTTGCATTTTTTAGTAATCATTATTTTTAATACTTTCTGCTGACACTAGTGCCCCACCTGCCCCAAATGACCAGTCGCCACTGTCTGCCTCTAACATAGAGGGCGGAGTTGTCGGGTTCAGGAGTTCCTCAAAGTGTTCCTTCCAACGCCCTAACACTCCATCAATTGAGGTCAACAACGTCCCATCCTTACTGTACACAGCTTGGATGGTCCCCTGCTTCTCCCTCCTGAGGTGTCGGACAGTTTTCCAGAACAACTTTGGTGCCGCCCGAAAGTCCTTTTCCATGTCTTCTCCGAACTTCTCCGAACTTCTCCCTTGGCCACGGCTGAGGCTGCAGCTGAGGAATCCCCCTGGATAACAAATCCCTGAAGGCCTCCTTTTTCAGTCGGACGGCTTCCCTGACCACCGGTGTCCACCAGGAGGTTCGAGGGTTACCGCACCTTGAGACCACAGCTCCCCGCCGCGGCTTCGGCAATGGAGGCTTTGAACACTGACCACTCTGGTTCAATGTCCCCAACCTCCACAGGAATGCCCGAAAAGCTCTGCCGGAGGTGTGATTTGAAGGCCTCCTGAACTTGGGCCTCCTCCAGACGTCCAAAACATACGGCCTCAGGTCCGATGATACGATAACAAAATCGATCATGGACCTTCTGCCTAGGGTGCTCTGGTACCACATACACTTATTAGCATCCTTACGTTTGAACATGGTGTTTGTTATGGCCAATCCATGACTAGCACAGAAGTCCAGTAACAAACCACCACTCCGGTTCAGATCAGGGGGGCCGTTCCTCCCAATCACGCCCCTCCAAGTGTCTCCATCATTGCCCACATGTGCGTTGAAGTCTCCCAGCAAGATTAAAGAGTCCCCTTCAGGAGCCCCATACAGGACTCTTTCCAGGGTCTCCAAGAAGGCCGTATACTCCGAACTGCTGTTTGGTGCATAAGCACACAAAACAGTCAGAGTTTTCCCCCCCATAACCCGCAGCCGTAGGGAGGCGACCCTCTCGTCCACTGGGGTAAACTCCAACAACGAAGCACCCAACCGGGGACTTGTGAGACTCAGTGAGTGAGACTGAAACTGAGAGAGTTACGTGGGTTGTTGTTAGCATCTGGTGCTAGCTCGGAGCTAACGGAGATTATTGTTATTAACAATAAGGAGAGGGAGAGTCCTCTCCTGTCGGACTGAGAGAGGTAACGTCAGCTCAGGGAGGTAAAGGACTCAGGTTGTAAACTTTAGTCTAAGTTATCTCAGTGGGTCTCAAACGGTTTGGTCATCTATGTAAACAAATAATTCCATCTATGTAATATTAGTTGTAAAACAAGTTAAGAAATCCATCCAATGTGTACTATAGGTCAGTACAAAAATAAAAAGCACAGTTTGAAAGGGGAGTGATTAGTCAAATATGCATAAATAAAAAGAAAGGATGCAGACTAGGTAAGATAAAGATAGGAGAGAGGAGTTTATCAAATATGTGTTATTGTTTGTGAGCATATTCTAATCGTTTTTTGATTATTGAAATATATACAGTTCTGTTTCATATGATTGTTGAGAACTGTATCCATAAATCTCTTAATGTTGCCCTCAAAGTGCACCAGATTGATGCACTCAACTTCAATTTAAAGAAAAAAATCTTCCCGGGGTACATGCCCCCGGACCCCCCTAGAGGATGTGAGGTAATCACAAATAAAACAGGTTCACATGGATAGGATACTAGATAAGTGTGCACACTCACTATATACACTACACATTTTTCTTGGATTTGTTGACACTATAGTCCCTAATATATGTGTAGAAAGGCAGGAAATGGAATTAAATTGAGAAAATGTTTCATGTTTTCAAAACAGGGGGAGGACCCCCTGTTTTGTGTGTCCCCCACTTCTCAAACCAAAGTTACACCCTTGAGTTTAAGTCTTGTGTTTACTCATATTATTGTCAATTGAATTAATAAATGAATCAAATACCAATATTTTGGACAGCATGTTTAAATGAATAATTCCAATAGGTTACTTTCATGGCAAAAAAGTTAACTTAAAAGTAAGTCTCAAATGTGTGATGTTATCAGGTATAAAGTCTGGAGCTGCTCCAAAGACAGAAAGGATTTTTTCTTTATACCGGAATGAGCTTTATTCTAGTATCATAAGAACAGGGCCGGCCCTCGGCATAGGCAGTATAGGCGAATGCTAAGGGCATTCAACCAAACGTATTTCATAACAACACAATTTCCCGATTTTGGATCAACAAAGTACATCTTATTATCTTATACTAACATAACTACACCTATATTGCGTACAGCGCCCATAAACTATGGCACACACCCCCAAATTGTTCTTTTTTTTTTTAAATAATGGTTTTAGTGTGCAATTATAGGTTTTAATTTTGTATTTGTATTCATTTAAAATAAATCAAACTTCCAAAAAACGTACACAGCTTCTGTGTGCTTTTATTAACATTGGAATTTACTGTGTAAACGGCCGCGGGGGGAGAGCTTTAGAGAGCTCTCTCCTGAAAGACTGAGAGGCTCTGATAACCTCAGCTCAGTGAGGTAAAGGCACACCTTTATATGATCATTATAGTTATAAAAAAATAAGAGAATAGGTGAAAAACAGGTATAAAATACTGACAGTACAAAAAAGTTGTTATTAATAAACAAGAATACAGTTTGAAAGGGGAGTGATTTGTAAAATATCCATAAAGAAAAAGAAAATCTGCTTACAGTTCTGTTTCATATGGGTGTTGAGAGATGTATCCATAGATCTCCTAATGTTGCTCTTAAAGTGCACCAGATTGACGCTTCCCGGGGGTGCATGCCCCCCCTAGAGGAGGTGAGGTCCCCCCCCCACTTAAATCATGTTCAAATAGATAGGAAACTAAAGACAGTTGCACATATCTTGTGTCAATATCTTTGTTTTGGTGGTCATGCCACAACCGTGCACGCGCGAATCATAGTGAGTGTCTGCATTTGGGGGGGGGGGGCGCCAGCTAAAATCTTGCCTAGAGCGGCAAATTGGTCAGGGCCGGCCCTGCATAAGAAGTAACTGTAACTCCTATTATAATGTTGTTCCTTCTGAAATATAGTAGAAGTATAAAGTTATGTTCATCCTACACTTACTTAGGACTTTATAGAAATACTTTACTTGGTGTGTTTAAGTAAAATAAGTCCTTACTTTAAACCAGTGTTGGAAGAATTACTCAAATCCTTTACTTAAGTATAAGTACAGATACTATGGTTTTAATATAATCTATTAGAATAGAATAGAAGTATTACAAGTAAAAGTCCTGTTTTAAAGTACAGAAGTGTTATCAGCAAAATGCACTTCAAGAAAAAACACATCTACAAAAAAAACTAGATGCAAGTCCCAACACCTCTTCAATCACTTAAAGGGAAATGGAAACACTTTTCAAACTGCTTTCCATGCGACAATATTACCATTAGGAAATGTATTTATCTAGTCTATTTCCAATGTAAACAATCGAGATACGCGAATTTACTTTTTGAAATACGTGCCTAATGACCATGGGCGCTTCCATTGCTCCGGGACTTTTCCAGTGACGTCACTGAGTGGGTACGGCTTCCTGGGTACGGCTTCCTGGGCCAAAGCTCAATAACAAACAACATGGCGTGCAATGCACCAGTAGTTTACATTACAAGAAAACGGTCGTCGTCAGGAGTTTATTGTATTGCCCCAGGCTGCACAAATGGATTTTATACAAAGAAGGAAGAAGTACATTTCCATAGCCTGCCACTAAAGGATGAGAAGCTGCTCAAAGTCCAGTCTGGATGCCTGGTTCAATACAAAACATTGGATTTGAAGCCAGGATCTGTTCCCACAATATTCGATTTCTCAACGTATGCAGTCGGGAACACCGACCGTCCCAGCACGTCGGCCGCGCAAGACAATGATAGTGTCAACAAACGTGAAGTTCGAGCCACCAAACGAGTTGCTTCAGCTACCGAGAGAGAGGTAAATATTGCAGCACTACCAGATTACTAGCTCACATGTATTTACTGACACAGTGTGACCTTATTAATTAACGCAATCGCGTCCAAACTAAATGGTAGCTATTATTATGACGCACAATAGAGAATTGGGGGTGTTCTATAGCTCAACTAATTAAACTGGCATACACACGCTCATCTGTCGAAAACAGCCCTAAAAAGGCTAGTATTGCTATTGATGGATGGTATTGCAGGACCCAGAGCGCACGGAGCACAGAGCGGACAGCAGATAACGGAATTGCAGTTGTATTGCTTATAGATTATCAGAACATTTCAAAGGGGACACAGCCCCATTGGATATTAACCTATGGATTAACTACATCATCGTTTTTATCGTTGTAATGCCATTGAAGACCAGTTTAGACCAGACAATGAGGAAGGTAAGCCGTTAGCCTGGCGTATGTTAGTACCTAGCGCCACTTGTTTTGATGTACGTTTTTGTGGATAACCTCGCGAGTTTGTATCTTTCAGTGTTGAGGTGGGCACCGTTAGATTCTGTGTCTCCTTGCGATCATAAACGATGTGTTGGATGTGCGGCTAGGATAAGTAATAAGGGAGCTATCGGTGCAGTAATAGGTTAGCATTTTCGCTCGGGGCTAATTCAGAGGCTCACTGTTAGCATTGTGTTTTTTAATTTTTTTTATTCCGGATCGTATGCCACTCTATTCGACCGAATCGGTTCATAAGCATAGGCCATGGGATGCCTGGTAACTGTAGATGCTTCCACATCAATGTCATCTCCCGACTAATAGTCAAATTCATCGTTCAAAACGTCGATCTCATTGCAAAATTCCTCCATCGCTGCCATATCTGCTACGTTGTGTTGACTTTCGGTGGAGCGAAAACACAGCCAGTGACGTCACCATTTGGGACTCCCCTAATGGCAAGGCCTGGTCCCGGAATTCCCCACCCGGCTGGCGGATAATTAATTTTCTTTTGGCGAGTAATATCATATACAATAAATATTACGATCAATATCCATTGTAAAATGAATAAACTACCGGAATATTATAACTGTAATTGGTGTTTCCTTTCCCCTTTAACTAAGAGAAGCAATACAACACTATTTTAAAAAAAAATACACATGAGTAAAGTATGTATAATTTATACATTTAAAAGTCAATTGTATATTTATCATAATGCAAAATGTGTGTTTAGAATATACAACCAGGTGGGCACCGGTGTGGCCTGCATAATGACGTCCTGATATAAGGGTTCTAGGTGTGTCGCATTTACCTGCGTGCAAGAACTTGCTGGGGGGGGTGAACAAAACACTTTATTTTCTAAAAGTCCTCTCTTATATGTCTCTCAGGCACAATGCTGCAACATTGACGCACTTTACAGTATTTAACCAAGTGTTTACATAGAGACCTGAGCCGTGAAGACCACCAACTGTCCATTCCTCACATTTGAATGTGTACAGAATAATGGGAACGTGAAACTGGACACCTTCACCTCCACCTCCACCTCCACCTCCTCCTCACTGCGTCAAGCTGACAGCTGACATCCGTTCCAACCGGAAACACAATGCGAGCGAAAAAATAAAAGCATGGCAGGAGAATAACGGGCACTTCTATTAAATACAAAAAAGTGCTGTCTCAGTGAAGACTTGGTACATTTACTCAAGATCTGCACTTAAGTACACATTACATGTTACTTGTTAGACACTTTTATCCAAAGCGACTAACATACTCAATACTGTGGGCAATCCCACAGGAGCAATTTGGGGTGAAGTGATCTTGCCCAGGGACACAACGACATGCTGATTGCAGTGGAGTTTGAACCTGACCCCAACACCAAGACTCTATCCGCTGCGCCACACACCTCCCACCAGTACACATTTGAGGTACTTGTAATTTACCTGAATATTTACATTTTCAGAATCAGTATCAGAATCAGATACCTTTGTCCCACATAGGGGAAATGTTATACTAATTTATACTTCTACTCTACTACATTTTGGAAGCAAACTTTGTACTTTACTGCGCTACATTTACAATTGTGATTCTAATTACCACCAGCACTCCAACACAAGGAAGGCTTCTCAATTCTCTAATTTCCCCTCCTCGACTCCTATCCTCGTGTCTTAGTCCCGCCCACAGGAGATGCGAGCAGAGGAGTCGAGGAGGGGAACCGAGGAGAGAGGAGGGGAAGCAGCAGGTGTTTAGAGAAATGAGAAATCCTCTCCTCTGAGCGGTCATTTTAAAGAGACGTCCATTAATGATGACAGGAGGCACAGTCCTCTGTCTGATGAACAGATGTGTTCATGACTTATATATATCTACTTTTAATTCATTCACAGTGCGGTATAATGACACAATAACAGGCTACAGATGCGGACATATACACACACATATATGTATGTAAATATTGTAGTGCCGAGAGATAGGAGTCGGAGGCGGTGCATTGAAAGTGCAGTTGACTTTATTCAGGAGCAGCAAAGGACATGTTGTCGGGTCGCAGCCCGGGAAGACAAGAGGAAGAATCAAAGAGAGCACACAATATATACAGCAACACATATGTCCGTGCGGAAACAATACCCCTACCCCACAGTTCCGTGGTGAATTACGTCAACCAGTGATCACTACACAAGCCCCCCCAGAATTCAACCATGGACACAATCCCCGCGTCTGGGAGGAAGCACCACAGGAGCCGAGGAGGGCGGGCCGCAGGAGAGGTCCCAAAAGGGGGCCGCAGGAGAGGGTAGGGGCCCAACGAGGGCGAGGGCATCCCCACCGGGGGTGGGGGGCGGGCCGGAACGGGCCGTCATAAGGGGGCCGCGGTCTGCGTTGAGGCGAACAAAGAACACACCCGCCAGTCGGAGAAAGCTGGCTGAGCCGGAAGGGCGTGAATATCCCGGTGGTCCCCAGCAGGAAGGAGCGCTTCCCGGCCGCAGGCGAGGGCACAGCGGCGGCGGGCACGAAGTCCTCGGGAGGAAGGAGCCGTGTTCCCGGGGGGCAGGAGCAGCATCCCCGGGAGGAGCGAGCCGTGGACAGCGGAGAGGCCAGACGGGGTCAGACGGGGCGCCGCCCGAAGCCGCCGTCGAGGCGAACTGTGAGCCGCGGTAAGAGGAGAGACCAGGCAGGGTCCAGAAGCACGCCACCCACGGTCCGATGAAGGCAGGGGCGACGTCCGAAACCGTAGAGTCGAGGCGAGACGGGGTCCAGAAGCGCGCCACCCAGGCGCAGATGAAAGCGTAATAAGTGATCACTACAATATACTGATATATCCAGTCTCTGATTGTGTTACGTTATTATGAGAGTGCTCTCATACTTGTTTGATTCTGAAATTGTATATATATTTATATAAATATATGTGTGTGAAATCTGTAGCCTGTTATTGTCTCATTATACCGCACTGTGAATGAATTAAAAGTAAATATATACATTTGCAAGAAAAAGTATGTAAACCCTTTGGATTCTCCACACATAGCGTTGTGTGTTCCTTCCAAACAACTCTTTGGTTTCATCTGTCCACAGAATATGTTGCCAGTAGTGCTGTGGAACATCCAGGTGCTCTTTTGCAAACTTCAAACGTGCAGCAATGTTTTTTCTGGACAGCAGTGGCTTTCTCCGTGGTGTCCTCCCATGAACTCCATTCTTGTTCAGTGTTTTACGTATCGTAGATTCGTCAACAGAGATGTTAGCATGTGCCAGAGATTTCTTTAGGTCTCTAGCTGACACTCTAGGATCCTTCTTCACCTCATTGAGCATTCTGCGCTGTGCTCTTGCAGTCATCTTTACAGGACGGCCACTCCTAGGGAGAGTAGCAACAGTGCTGAACTTTCTCCATTTATAGACACTTTGTCTTACCGTGGACTGATGAACATCAAGGCTTTCAGAGATACTTTTGAAACCCTATCCAGCTTTATGCAAGTCAACAATTCTTAACCGTAGGTCTTCTGAGAGCTCTTCTGAGCGAGGCATGGTTCACATCTGGCAATGCTTCTTAAGAATAGCAAATT
The DNA here is from genome assembly GCF_902827115.2 of Pseudochaenichthys georgianus. Lineage (NCBI taxonomy): Eukaryota > Metazoa > Chordata > Actinopteri > Perciformes > Channichthyidae > Pseudochaenichthys > Pseudochaenichthys georgianus. Next base: position 10,424,345 of record NC_047520.1, on the reverse strand, counting down.
CAAAACTGGTGTGTATTTTTTATAGGGCAGGGCAGCTTTAACCAACACCTCCAATCTCGTCTCATTGGTTGGACTCCAGGTTGGCTGACTTCTGACTCCAAGTAGCTCTTGAAGAAGTCTTTAGCCTAGGGGTTCACATACTTGTTCCACCCTGCACTGTGAATGTTTACGTGGTGTGTTCAATAAAAACATGAACACATATAATTGTTTGTGTGCTATTAGTTTAAGCAGACTCTGTTTGTCTATTGTTGTGACTTAGATGAAGATCCGAACACATTTTATGACCAACTTGTGCAGAAATCCAGGTCATTCCAAAGGGTTCACTTTTTCTTGCAACTGTAAGTCTTCATGAACACATCTGTCCATCAGACAGAGGGCTGCTGTGCCTCCTGTCATCATTAATGGACGTCTCTTTAAAATGACCGCTCAGAGGAGAAGATTTCTTATTTCTCCAAACGCCTGCTGCATGCTTCCACTCTCCTCGGTTCCCCTCCTCGACTCCTCCACTCGCATCCTCGCATCTCCTGCTGTGTGCGGGACTAAGTCACGAGGATAGGAGTCGAGGAGGGGAAATTAGATAATTGAGAAGCCTTCATTGTACGTGATAGGCTAAGGGGCGGGACTTCTCTAAGCGATTGACCAATCACAACAGAGCCGACAAGCTAACCAATCAGAGCAGACTGGGCTCTGGTTTCAGACAGAGGGTGAAAAGAGGTGCTGCAGCATGCAGCATTTTTATGAGAAAAATAAAGAGCTTTTTGAACATTAAAGCATGGAGACATGTCACAGTAGAAACACTAAATACTGGGGGTGTAACGGTTCACAGAAGTCACGGTTCGGTTCGTACCTCGGTTTGGGGGTCACGGTTCGGTACGGTTTCGGTACAACAAGGGAAAGTAAAAAAAAGTCCCAAATGCATAATTTTTTGCTGTTATTTATTTTTAACAGTCGTGCAAGTTTTGGTATGAAAATAAGGAACTCTAACATTTTGAATCATTAACTGTATTACACAGTTAAAAACAAACCACAAACAGTAACACACACACTCGGATGGCCATATTATTTATAATGGCTGATGTCAAACAAAAAGGTTAAATAAGCTGTACAACTAAAAAGAATGTCTTGATAATATTAAAATAAATAATAAGAAAGTGTTTCAATAAAAGGCAATACAGAACTGTATAACATCTCCTGATGTCAAAATATAAAATAAATACAATGCTAAATATAAAACAAAATAAAATCTGTACCTTTAGGAGCAATGTCTAACATGTGTAATTAACTTGTGAGTGTGTGAGGCCATTATGCCTAAATAAAAGGTACTCAAGCTTTACTCTATTTAAGTTTTTCTTCAAAAAGATGAGTTTGTCTATGTTGTCAGTAGCGAGGGCAGATCTGTTGGCGGTAAATATGTCACCTGCCGTCGAGAAAACCCTCTCGCTGGAGACTGAGACTGAGCATGTTTGACGTGTTACCACTAGCATACCGCACCGCTGTCGAACAACGCCGACACACCGTCCTCGTCCGATCCACAACTCGCACCGCATCATTGTTGTAGTCCACAGGGAACCCGAAATGTTCCCACACACCTGATTTAAAAGAAGCAGGTGGGTCTTCTAGCTCCTGTGTGTCGTGTAAACTCGCCGTAACTAACTTTTCTTCTTCATGTATTGTGTTCGTTTTGTTGTGTTTTGTTCTTGTTCTTCATTTGTTATTTACGGGCGGCTGGCTTTTAGGCGCAATACCGCCCCCTGGATTATATATAGTGTAATACTGCCCTGAGTGACAGACTTTTTTCCCACTCGTAAAAAAAGGCGTATTCGCGGTGTGAATGCATGTGCCGAACCGTGACGTCCGAACCGTGACGGTACGGGACGAATACGGATACCGTTATACCCCTATGAACCTGATAATGAGCATAATAGGGCCCCTTTAAGATATCCACAAAAATAGTTGTTCAAATTACAGATAATTTACTAATTACATTATAAATTCAGATTTTGAGACACAATAAAAAACACTTTTACCATATGATTATTTGGTATAAACCATCAAACATTATATTTCAGTGACTTAAACCACGAGTGCGGTAACAATACATTAATCGGCGGAAATGTTGCTAAGAAGTTATTTGTTCAAAAATATTTTTCTACTTTTGCGTTAAAATATTAAATATTTTTTTTAGTTTTTTCTGCAATTAGTACTTCTACTGCCAATACTTTTAGTATTTTCCTTATTGTACTTTAATATTTTACTTAGGTATCACTCCTTGATGCAGTACTTTTACTGGAAATTAAGTATTTCTATAGTGTGGTATTAGTACTACTTTTACTCAAGTAAAGAATCTGAACACTTTTTCCACCACTGCTTATATTGTCCAACCTTGGACAGAGGTTAGCTAGCTGCTTTTGGATGAAGTAAGTAAGCTAACCTTCAAACATACTTTTATTTTGAAGGGACTGACAGGAAATGGAAGACTCGAATTTCCAGATGCCAACTTTTTCCTCCGTGAAATTCCTCAAGTTTGTGTCTTTTGTTTGTGTGTTTGGACTAAGAATGGGTGGATATCTGGCATGATAATAGGCAAAAAGAGCTCCTAACCGCCGGGACACCGTGTGAGAGAGTGTGAGAGAGCCGGCAGACTGAGAGCGGGAGATGAGAGCCGCCTTTCAGACATTTTCCAGCTTCTTCTGCAGGGAGTGAGCTCCTGATGGAATGGACGGGGAGATAACAAGGAGGAGCTGAAGGAGCTAGCAGGCTGTTATGTGGCAAAACTGTCTTCTACTTCTCTGACAAAGACAACTCTTGAGCTGTGTTTATATTCTGTGGTAAGTTACCTTTTACCCATTAATGTCTGGCGTGGAACACGCTGGTTAGTCTAACGTTGATCTTAGACACGACCGTTAAGTGTTTCGAAACTCATGAGAGTCCAACCCTGTCCACAGTCTGTGGTCCAACCACACCAAGAAAGAGTGACTTTTTTCACTAACTGAAAAACATTTGAATATGTATCCGTTATGTTCCTGGATGCATGTTTGAATTTAACGTACTGGATATAGACATTTAGTTGTTCTAACAGCAGCTTCTAATGCAATGCAATACATAACTGTCTTGATACACTACTTTTAGAATATGCGTTCCCTACAGGCAGTGGTGGAGAAAGTACTCCGATACTTTACTTCAGTAAAAGTAGAAGTACCACACTTTGTTTCCAGTAAAAGTTCTGCATTCATAAAATAACTTAAGACAATTGACTTAAGTATTGCAATCAAAATCGACCTCAAACGTTGCAAAAGTACTTATTGTGCCTAATTTCAGAATCATATATATTAAATTACTGGATTATCAAGTAATTTAGCAATAATGTGTTAAAGTAGAGCTAATTTTCATTTAATTTATATACTACTGCTGGGTATTTTAGCGTCTTCGGGTTCAAGAAAAGCGCTATAGAAATCAAATGTATTATTATGTTACTTAACTATATAGCATGGTATATTTCTTAGTTTATTTACATTGTGTCTAATAATCTGAATCTTTAAAGTAACAAGTTGAACATTTTGTCAAATTATTGTTGTATTACTTGTCTTTCAAATTGATATATATATTAGCTGTACACTTTACGAATATAATAGTTTTGTATGGACAACTTTACCATTCAATCTCGTCCAACTGATCTTGCAGCTCTCACTCCTCGGCTCTTGGTAATTCAGGCATTTATCAAACCTGGCAACTCCGGGCTTCCTTGCAGCTGTCAATCAAAGTCCAGTGGCTCCGCCCCAAAGTGCCAGAAACTTTTCACGCGCGCGTAGACAGACTCCGCCAGCGAGTGAGGCTGACACTCCCGCGAGGAAGCAAGAGGGCTGTCTCTCTCACGAGCAAGCGCATAGCAGCTCGCGGGGGTTTAATCTGTGCGCAAGGGTCATTTCATGCGCGTGTAAAAGCACATTTTCCGCTCGTGAGTAGCTTGTTTTGCGCGCTAGAATATTGACCCAAATCTGACTCCATAGTAAGGACTTCCAGCAAATTGCTAAAAACTCCAAATTCCCAGAATGAGCATTAGGGCTGGGCAATATAGATTAGAAAACAAATCTACCAAAATGTGTTACAATATTATCGATATTCTAAGAACTTTGTTTGGGTTGACCATTGCTACTTAGACAACATTTTTTATTATTCATAAAAGTCAACAGAAACAAGAATCGCATGAAAAGTAAAAAGCAGATAATAGAACAGCTAGAAAACTGACATCACTTTGATGTAATGCATCCTTTAACATTTATTTTAACATATTGCACATTCTAATACAATATCTTGTATTGGATAACAATACTGATAGTACTACCCATCCCTAGCTGCAGTCCTGATTGTCGGAGTGCATCTTTCAATGCACTTAAGCTGTATACTTATCGAATACAGTTACAGGAGGATAGGATTTCAACTCCTATGTTTGGTGCCAACATATATGTTAGCCCATCTATAACTTTTCCATTGCAATAACTACGCTGTCATTGGAGGCAGTCGCAATTTCTACAGGCTCGCACTTATCTGTTAGCATCTAGCTCTCCTGCTTACAAACTTTTAGCCATCCCTGCTTATACAAGTAGTAGTTTTAGTTGTCTGCGATCTGCGGAGGCCTACTCCCACCTGTCGAGTACGGCTGTACTGAGGTGTTTTTCCTCCGGAGACGTCGCGAAGAGACGGAGCGGCTCCACCTGTTGCTGCAAGCGATCTGCGATTTACGGAGGCCTGCTCGTCGCGAAGAGACCGAGCGGCTCCACCTGTTGCTGCCTGCGATCTGCGATCTACGGAGGCCTGCTCCCATCTGTAGAATACGGCTGTACTGGAGAGGTTTTTACCCCGGAGTTGTCGCGGAGAGACGGAGTGGATCCACGCTTCGGGCTTGGCCTGCTTCCACCGGGCGTGTGCTGCTGTGCGGAGGAGGATTTTACCACCGCTGGGGCCTGCTTTCCACCTGTCCTGGTTCTGCTGTTGCAGAGGCCTGCTTTCACCCCGGGGATACCACGGAGGGACCGGAGCGCTTCTACGCTGCTGTTTTCGCATGTCCTTTGCTGCTGTGCTGATTTTGCTCCAGAAACATCGCGGATACTGTGTGCTGGTCTGGGAAAATGGCCCATATCGGGATTCTGCTGTGCCTGTTAACTGTTTTGGACTATGAGAAGATCTCTAGTCATTCTGAGAAGTCTACTGGATTCAGGTCTGTTCTGCCACCCGCAGTGGGCATCCCCTGCAAAGGTTCAGATGTGTTGCACAAACAATTACCGGTTGCCTTGTCAGAGACAATCTGCTCGACAAAATATGTTTGTCTTTTTTGTTTTCCTGCGATGATGGTTCGTCAGGACTGCTTCTTAAGCTCAAATCACACTCTCGCAGACTTTTCCGGTGTTTCTAAATTAGATGACAATGTATGTGTGTCGTTTAAGAGGAAAAGATGCCTGTTTTTTGTTGTTGTTATTACTGTCAGGAAATGTACAACCTAACCCTGGTCCGCCCAGTAGTAATAGTCAGATCGCTACTCCTGCTGATTTTAAAGCTAGGTCTGGGTTGGGTTTCATCCACTTGAATGTGCGCAGTCTGTTAGGTAAACTAGATTTTGTCCGTATCTGGGCGAGCTCGCCTGACGCTGACGTCATTGTTTTATCAGAAACATGGCTAAACAAATCTATTTTGGCCTCTGACATTGCCTTAAATGGTTTTAATGTGTATCGTACCGACCGGCCTAATAAAGGTGGTGGCGTTGGCATTTATGTTACAAATAAGTTCAGTGTAACCACATTAGTTTCCAAATCTATCAGTAAGCAATTTGAATTTTTAGCCATAAATATAGAAGTGGCAAAGGGTCAACAGGTCATGGTAGTGAGTTGTTACAGACCCCCCTCAGCTGTCAAAGACTCCTTGTCTTCACTAGCAAATCTTTTATCACAACTACAAGGAAATAGTGCTACTTGGAGATTTTAACTGGGACTGGTTAACTGCAGTGTCAGAGGATTTTAAAAACCTTTGTATCTCATTGAATGTTACTCAGATTGTTGACAGTCCTACTCGCCCTAACATTAAGTCCCCTAATAAATCCTCCCTAATTGATCTAATTTTAACCAATGTTCCCCATAAATATTCATCTGTGGGAGTATTTGCAAATGATCTGAGCGATCACTGTGTTGTAGCCACAATTAGGGACACTAAGGTCCAAAAGGTTAAACCTCGCATTATCATTAAGAGAAACATAAAACATTTTGTGGAGCAGGGTTTTGTGCATGATCTGTTTGGGTTTGATTGGGGTCAAATCGATCTGTGTGCTGATGTAGAAACCGCATTGGTCTTATTTTTATCTTGGTTTTATGGAGATCATTGATAGACATGCACCCCTGCGTAACTTTATTGTAAAGGGACGAGACAATCCTTGGTTTTCTGCTAATCTGTTCAGTCTCCTTCATGAGAGAAACAAGGCCTGGGCAAAGGCTAGGAAATCAGGCTCAGAGGTAGAATGGCTGCGTTTTAGGCAGCTAAGGAATAGCTTCACTTCACATGTCAAAAGTGCTAAATCAAAGTACTATCTGTCAGTAACCACAAAGAATCTGAATAATCCTGGAAAATGTTGGAAAGCCATTAAATCGTTATCCACCGACGATATCCGTAATGAGCTACCTCCGTGCCTTACCACAGCATCTGGCACTATATCGGACAGGGCTACTATGCTAAATTGCTTTAATGAGCATTTTGTGTCCTGTGGTTCTCTATTTCATTCCGTCACTAACTCTGCTTCTGTGAACACCACAGTCTGTGACTCTGAAAAACGTGTGTTGGAAAACCCTTTTGGTTTTACCCCTTTTACTGTTGATGTTGTTCGTGAAGCTTTAACCAAGTTGGATCCTAAGAAACCGGCTGGCCCGGACAACGTAGAACCTTTCTTTTTAAAGATAGCTGCAGATTTTATTGCTCCACCTCTCACTACTCTTTTTAACCTCTCCCTCAGCACTAACACAATTCCAAAATTGTGGAAGTCAGCGTATGTCCTGCCTTTGCTAAAAGGAGTGGAGGCCACCTTATTAAATAACTATAGGCCAATCTCTAAGTTGTCAGTTCTGGCTAAGGTTCTTGAACGCCTAGTGAGTGAACAGGTAAAGGTGTTTTTATGTACAAATGACATCCTGTCTAAACATCAGTCAGGCTTCAGAAAGCAACACGGCACCATCACTGCGACAATGAAAGTGGTAAATGACATTACTAGTATTTTAGATAATAAGCAGAGTTGTGCAGCTCTATTTATTGACCTTTCAAAAGCGTTTGACACCGTCGATCATCACATTTTAAAGCAGAGGCTAGCCAGTATTGGCATGTCCAGCCATGCAGTAGGGTGGTTTGTGAACTACCTCTCTGAAAGGTCCCAATGTGTTCATTTTGATGGGCTGCCTTCTGAGTGGTTGAACATTGAAAATGGTGTTCCCCAAGGTTCTGTTTTAGGTCCACTTTTATTCTCCATCTACATCAACAGTTTAGGTGAAAATGTGGATGAAGCTACTTTACATTTTTATGCGGATGATACCGTGATGTACTGTGCAGGTCCCTCGATTAAGGAGGCTGGTGTTAAATTACAGGCTGTTTTTAACATTATTCAGACTCAGATCTCTGAACTAAAGCTTCTTTTAAATGTTGAGAAAACCAAGGTAATGCTCTTCTCTAAAGCTAAAAAGACACCAGAGCCTGTTTTAGATATTGTAACTACGCAAGGAATAAAACTTGAAGTGGTTACCTGTTACAAATACCTTGGTATCTGGCTCGATGACTGTCTCACTTTTAAACTTCATGTCAATAACCTGCTTAAAAAGCTGAGGGTTAGGCTAGGTTTCTTCTACAGGAACAAGTCCTGTTTCTCGCTTGAGGCCAGGAAAAGGCTAGTCACTGTGACCTTTTTACCTGTGCTGGACTATGGTGATTTGATGTATATGAATCCAATTGCCTGGTCAAGTTAGATGCTGCGTATCACAGTGCACTGAGATTTGTGACAAACTGTAAAGCATTAACCCATCACTGTACCCTGTATGCAAGGGCTGGTTTGCCTTCACTAACTGTACGGAGGCTCAGTCACTGGTACATTTTTATATACAAAGCCATGTTAGGGAAACTTCCATCTTACATCTGCTCCCTGATCTCACGGAAAATTGTAAGTGGCTACTGCCTGAGATCGAATGCTGTGGTTTTATTAAATGTGCCAACTGCAAGGACTGTCTTAGGGAAGACGGCTTTTAGATGCGCAGCTCCTCTGTCTTGGAATAGTCTGCAATTGAAATGGAAACTGAGCAATCTGGTGCCACTAAATGTTTTTAAAGCTCGGTTGGATGCTAGTCAATCGGAAGCTATTGGTACCTGTGTACGTGGATAATTATGTAAATGATGCTGTATGATGTCCTGAGCAGGTCTCCCTTGAAAAAGAGATCAATGATCTCAATGGGATTTATCTGTATAAATAAAGGTTTGAAATGAAATGAAATGTAGATAGCTTGCAACATCTTGGTTTCCTACATCCACATCATTACAATCTTTTAACACTCTTAGCATTCTGCCTCATGTTTCATAGAAAGAGTGCTCTGTAAAGACTTGAACCCGTATACTTGTCTTTAAAGATGGAGGGGGAGAAGGAGAGACAGCGGCAGCAGGGGGAGGAGAAGGAGAGCAACGAGGCGGAGGACGACCGGAGGAGTGATGAAGACGCCGACAATGAGGAAGAGGAGGAGGATTCCGAGTGTGCGGCGCTGGTGTGGCAGGAAGGCTACGGCGAGGACAACCTGGGCCTTCCCATCATGCACTGGGAGGCACTGAGTCTGCGCATCGCTGAGCTGGAGAAGCAGGAGGAAGAGAATAAAGAGAAGAGGGCAAAGGTCAGCGGGTGTTATCTGGGAGAGGGGGGGTTTAGTGCTGGGAACTCCCACTTTTATTGAGGGTCATAGAACTCTCCTGGTTCTAGTTAGGACTGATGCAGCCTGTTGTTATGAGAGTTTCTCCTACTTAAGATCGTTTTTGCAGACAAAACTCTGGATCAGAATCAGGCTTATTACCATGAGGGTTTGTATAAAAGTATGGAGTTAAATCTGGGCCAGAATGATAGAATATTGACACATTCTATTGCTCTTTTACCGTCAGAGTTGTGTGTAGAAAGTGTTGAGCAATATTTCCTAAAATTCCTGAAGGCAACATGACTATGTAAGGCCTGTCACTCAAGATTCCAAGCCCCTCTCATTTAAAGCCTGCCCCCACTCAACATCAGGGCCATAAGTCTGAAAAGAAAAAAAAAGATCGGAATGGAAAATAATTACAATTTGATATCTGAACGAGAAAGAAAGGAGGAATCAAACATCAAAATATAAATAAAAGTGAAATATGATTTTGCTAATCTGAATCAAAATAATACTCAACCTGAAATAACTTTTCAAATACTTGTTTTTTGTTGGAGTTCATCATTTTATTTTTCAAAATTCAGAATCAAGCCTTCTAAATACATTACATGTTTTCCAATGATCAAAACGTTTTGGCCCAATTCAGCTCTGTTAAAAAGGAACACATGTAATTTACTAATATAAAAACAATTAAAAAAATTATTATAAAAAAGAAAAATTCAAATAAATGTTAACAAGAAATATAAATATATAATAAGTAAGTCTAACAAGAATATGATCAATTAAATGCATGAGTCACTCAGACTTGAATTATTATTGAATCCTTTTCCAGAATTGTTTTCATTGGACATGATGCCTGGAATGGCTATTATTAAACAGTCATTCTAAGAAATGCCCCCTGTAACTCTCCTGTCTCCAGAGTGGAGTCTCTCTGGAGCGAGGCAGAGCTCCGGTCAGCTGGTCGGAGGAGAGAGGGAGGAGGTCAGAGAGCTGGGAGGATGGGGACGACGCCTGCAACAGCCACGTGCTGGCTCTCACCTCCAGGTACACACACACACACACAAAGCCCGCCTAAGATATTCCAAAAAATAATATTTGAAAATATTAAAAACAAATGCATTTTAAAAAAATGTTATTACACACACACACACACACACACACACACACAAAGCCCGCCTAAGATATTCCAAAAAATAATATTTGAAAATATTAAAAACAAATGCATTTAAAAAAAATGTTATTACACACACACACACAAAGCCCGCCTAAGATATTCCAAAAAATAATATATTATTAATTTATTAATATTAAAATATTAAAAACAAATGCATTGAAAAAAATAAATAAAAATGTTGTTGTTACATTTTTCATTCGTTTTACCAATATAACTTGATTTAATTGTATTTAAAATAACATTTCCAAAGAAATAAGTCCTTCGAATCTGCCTGTTCAGTTTCTGTTGGAATGTGAAGGGTTAAATGCCGTCTCTGCGAGTTACTGTGAAGACGGGAGAGCTTGTTGGTCCCTCTGTACATTCACAGAGGGCCCGCTATAGTAACTCAATGAGAGAGTAATGTCAAATGACAGTACAATTGACCAATCATATCTTCCCTCTAAATGGGTGGGCTTTATTTTCGCCGACTTTATGACAAGTTCCGCCCGCTGTGAGGTTTATACACGTGTATAAAGTGGTGCAGTGAAAACCCGAAAGTAAGCTGCGCTCCGGTTCCCTCGACACAAAAGCAATGGGATTTCTCATGGATGTAATAGCTCGAAATAAGGTCTGTGGAAAACGAACCTGTTAGATAAATGCACGTTTTGTTCAGCCGGATAATATCCACATGTCTACCCTACTTTTATTATTTTCGAATAATAAATCTGATCAATAGATTTATGATCAATAGATATATGATTAGCATAAGTTTGTTCATGATGGCTCACTTCAGTGATAGTGATGACATCGTTGCGAAATTATTAACAGTCATTTTCAAGATTGAGTTACAATGATAAACTGGAGTGGCAAAAGATCAGCTGAATGACCCGCCATCAAGTGCTTCATCCTTTGTGTTTAAATGATTTATCATCAAAGGTAGGCCTACGTCATTTTCAATGTGGGCCGCCGTGCCGACTTAATTCATTTTTAATTGCTACTTTGCTGTGGGTGCCCTGTCATGATATGTGTTTATATAAATGGTGTTGTTCTGTGTGGTAGAGGGTCGCTGTCATTGATGCGTTTTGCACCCCGGGGCGCTGTTTTGATATTCCGCTGAAGTATACGCTGTGATGTAATAACTTTTTTTTCGTGGGGGGGGGTCAGAGGGCCTAGGTATAAAAGTCACGGCTCGCCACTGCAGAGCAGATTAGTCGCTCTAAAGTCCCATTTAAATATATAAAAGTCAGTGAAGGTAACATGATATGTTCTATTGATCTACCTGTTATAGGCAACAATGATCTGCATGTTAAGTTCATCGTAATCAATTTGTTATGTGAGGACAAATGGCAACTGAAAAAGTTGAATGAAATGGAACGAGCTACTCTTTTTGTAGTAAGTCACCACTCTGTAGTCTCGCTTGTTATCCCGCCCACAGCACCATCTGATTGGTGGCAGACTACGAGCAATAGCCAATCAACACTGAGGTCTACTGTGCCACACACACCTCCCTGATAAACCAGAGAATTGAACGGTACCATTGGGCTTCATGATCAAACAAACTGTTCCCTCTCTCTTTCTTGGTTGATGCACTACTGAACGATCTTAATGTGCAGTGAAAAAGTTTTCCATTTATTATAATGCTCAGCAAAACATCTTTAAAAATTAATTATATTTAAAAAAGCTATGCTTAGGCTGCCGGTGTTGTAATGCTTTGGCTCCAGTCTTGAAGGGCTGCAATAATGTCTGCAGGCCACCAGATGTAGCTGTGTATGCTGCGTTTGAAACCCCATCGTTTTTGTATTTGACACTTCTCCCACGTATGTTTCTTTACTGGGGCATGATTGTATCTGCTGTGTATCCTCCAGGCTGCAGACCCAGATGAACCTTCAGCTGTGCTTCATCAACGACAGTGAGAGTGAGGAGGAGGAGGAGAAGGAGAAGGAGAGCGACATCAGTAAGGAGAGCAGCACACGGGTAACTAACGGCAGATCCTCAAACAGAACACAGTTTAGATGAACCTGCTGAGCCTGTGGTTGGTAACCTGTTGCCCCCCCCCTGCTGATCCAGAGAGGGACGGTGCAGGTCCAGAAGAATCCTCAGCCTGCTGCCAAGCTGGAGAAACCAAAGTCCAGAGGCTTCCGGAACACTCTGAGGAATCTGAGGGATAGACTGAGAACGGACCACAAGACCCTGGTGAGAGCCGAGACCCTCTTCTAGCCTTTCATTCTGTCCTTATTGCCTCTCCCTTTCTTCTCGCACCTCTTTTCCTTTACCTTCACATAGTTTGCCTATCCTCTCATTTGCTCTACTTTCCTCCTTTCCCCTGCTTCTATCTCCTCTCTTTTTTCCTTTCTTCTCAGCTGCTCCTTTCACCCTCTCTCCTTCTCAAATGTTCTCCTCTCCTCTATTCCTCTTCTCCTCTTCTCTCCTGCTTCCTCTCCTTTCATCCTCTCCTCTCTTTTCATTCTCTGCTTCTATATAGTCCCCTTTTCTCTTTTGATATCCTTTCCTTAGTTAGTCAGTTTGCTACCGTCGACAGACTAACTAACCCCCCAGTGTCAGTAGCCTCTGAATTTCTATCCACCAGGGTAATGTCCAATGATTTTGCCTCCTTCTTCACTGACAACATTCAGAAAATCAGACAAGCAGTCAGTGCCTCTGCATCAGGTATAGCAAATGTGTTGTCTCTGTGTCCACTTAACATCAATTCAAGCACCATGACACAATTCCATCAGATTAATGATAAAAACCTAGAGGACATTATACAACTTCTGAAGTCCTCCTCCTGCTGCCTTGATATTATTCTAACAGGATTTTTCAAAGATGTTTTGCCTTGCATGGCCTCAGATCTACTTCATATAGTAAACACATCTCTTCACTCAGGTATTTTTCCACAGGCCCTGAAAACTGCAGTCATTAAACCGCTCTTAAAAAAGAATAATCTAGGGGTGCCCAACCTTTTTTGAACAGAGAGCTACTTTTAAAGTTGCCAGTCTGCCGAGATCTACCAGTCCAATAGAGAGGCGTAGCCATTACTGACAGCCTACTACCAGGTAAATACACACTTCTACTTGAATAAAACTGACCTTTTGTACGATTAATACTTCATAAAATACTGCAGATCCTTTATCTTACCTCTTTCTAATCTACACGCATACAAGTATTTAACTGAAGTTACACAACAGTGTTGTTGATACAGAGTTGGAGTTTATTTACACGTCACATACTACAGTGGGTAATGTTTTCAAGAAACATTGAACAGTGCTGCCACATATGACACAGGAAAAAAGAAAATACTCTGAACCCTTTCTTTGCCTTCATATCAAAATAGTGTTGCTACAAAAGTATAAATTAGGCTTACTAATAAGACAACTCAGATCTGAAGCTACACAGGAATCTGCTGCCAAAGTGAAATAAAAAGACAAAAAGAATCAAAAATAGGATGCAAGCAACACTAGTTTCTTAACCTGAATTGATGATAGACTATAATCAATTTAAGTTTGCATTCTTATACCATTTTGTACAATAATTATAATGAATAAGTTCAAAGAAACTAAAACTTACAGCTGATTAATAACAGTATCTAACTTGAGTTTTTATTACATCAATAACCTGTTGAAATTCTACGGTTATTTTTACTGTCCCCAAAAAGCGCGTCGGCAGCCTCCAGGAATGCTTCTTTCACAACTTCGCCGTCTTTGAAAGACTTCATGTGTTTCGCAAGAACGTGACTGACACGATAAGATGCTATGGTAGCAGCCTTGCTCTTGTTTTTGGGCCTGGTGAAAATGGACTGCTGTGCATTTAGCTGTCCTTTCAGGCCCCTCCCCTTTTGGGAGCGTAGGGCAGAATTAGGAGAGAATTCCGTCTCATAGCGTTTGTGCACTGTTTTGAAATGCCGCTCCTAAATTACCCTTTTCGATAAAGCCACGCTCGCATTGCAGGAGACAGATGGACTTTGAACTGGAATAGATATAAAAATAATCATCCTCCCACTCGGAGTGAAATTATATATTTTGGGCTTTTTTGCTTCTGCTATAATTGCGGTCTTGTGTGTGTGCGGACTGTCACTCCTGTTGAGACGGACAACGTCAGCGAAATAGTGCCCACTGCCCACCAGCCACGCCCCCACACATGGGGTCACGCCGGCCAATCACAAAGCTTTGGTGCGTTCAAGTGCATTATTCTGGCACGGGAAGATTATGTTATAGGACATTAACGATAAAACAGAATATTGTTGTTCTATTTTTAGACACATCTCGCGATCGACTGGGAATCTCGACTGGTTGGGCACCCCTGATCTAGATGCTTCAGTAATGAACAATTACAGGCCCATATCAAACCTGCCATTTCTAGGTAAAATCATTGAAAAAGTTGTTTTTCAACAGTTGAGTAATTTCTTGCATTTAAATAACTGTTTTGATGTGTTCCAGTCAGGCTTTTGTCCAAACCACAGCACTCAGACTGCTCTTGTAAAGGTCTTTAATGACATCCACTTAAACACAGACAGTGGCAGAACTTCAGTGTTAGTATTATTAGATCTCAGTGCTGCGTTTGACACTGTTGACCACAACATATTACTAGACCGACTAGAAAACTGGGTGGGACTTTCGGAAACAGTTCTAAATTGGTTTGAATCCTACTTAAAGGACGGAAACAACTTTGTTTCTATAGGTAAATACATATCTGAGTTGACAAATATGACATGTGGGGTTCCTCAAGGCTCCATCTTGGGGCCTCTTCTCTTTAACGTCTACATGCTACCACTGGCTCAGATAATGAAAAACAACAAAATAAGTTACCATAGCTATGCAGATGACACACAAATGTATGTAACAATTTCACCAGGAGACTATGCTCCAATTCAAACACTGAGTAAGTGCATTGAACAAATCAATGACTGGATGTGTCATAACTTTCTCCAATTAAACAAAGATAAAACTGAGGTAATGGTTTTTGGAGTTGATTCAGAACGCCGCTGCTCGAGTCCTCACTAACACTAAGAAAGTGGATCACATCACTCCTGTTCTGAAGTCTTTACACTGGATTCCTGTGTGTCAAAGAATAGATTTCAAAATAGTGCTGCTGGTTTATGAAGCACTGAATGGTTTAGGCCCAAAATACATTTCTGACCTCCTGCTAAATTATGAACCATCCAGATCTCTCAGGTCTTCAGGGACTGGTCAGCTTTCTGTCCCCAGAGTCAGAACTAAACATGGTAAAGCAGCGTTCAGTTATTATGCTCCAAATATCTGGACCAAACTCCCAGAAACCTGCAGGTCCGCTGCAACTCTTACTACTTTTAAATCCAGGCTGAAGACTTTTCTTTTTGTCGCTGCTTTTAATTGAACTATTCATATGACTGCACTGTAACTTTTATCCATGTATTTTTTCTTTTAATGTTTATTTTATTAGCTTTTCTTTTTAATGACTGATTTTAAATGCCATTTTCTTTATGTCTTTCATTTTTTGTAAAGCACTTTGAATTGCCTTGTGTTGAAAAGTGCTATATAAATAAACTTGCCTTGCCTTGATCCTCCCTTCTCATCTTCTACCTGTTCTCTCCTTCCATCCTCTGCTCTCTCCTCACCTTTTCTACTCTCTCCTCCTCTCCTCTGTCCATTCATCCTCCCTTCCTCCTCATCTCTGTCTCCTCTTTCTGTTCTCTTTCCTCTCATTCTCACCTGGACCTCTCCATTTATCCTTGTTTTATTATCATCCTCATCTCTTTTTGCCTCCCCTTTCCCCACATCTCTTTCTCTACTCCCCCCACTCTATTCCGATCCCTTGCTCCCCTCTCTTCCCTTTCTCCTCTCCCCCCCCCCTCCCCTTCAGGCTACAGCTGGTAGTGATCCTGAGGTCCAGAGAAGACATGTGGAGCGCAGTGATTTAGAGAACTTCAATCTAAAGGACCTGAATGCTCTCTGTACGTCTCTCAGCAAAACCATACAAGGTACACGCACGCACACGCAAACACACACACACACACACACACACACACACACACACACACACACACACACAGAGTATACACTGACACTAACCCACCCCACAAACATCCTCTTTTTTTAAACTGAGTCCTGTACATATTCATCTCTCTGAATACTTATGCACATTTGTTTAAAATCTGACATATTATATTCAAAGCGGAGAGCGTTGTGCAGATTTTAAAAAGAGGTTGTGTGGACACTTATTTCCTTTTGTTGTTTATGTTTGCACAACCATACACCAAAGCTAATTCCTTCTGTATGTACCTGGCAATAACTCCATTCTGATTCTGAATCTGTGTATTAATGAAACTGCATTCTAAACGTATGATTCTGCACATGTGTCCCGTCAGACCTGAGCTCAGACCTGGTGGGCCGTCTGCAGGCGCGGGACCAGCTGAGGACGGAGCAGGACGCCATGCTGCTGGAGGTCCAGGATCTGACGTTACTGTGAACCCCCCCCCCCCCCCCCCCCCCCATCACTGCCAGTCTTTATGTCCCACAAACATTTGTGTGAGAACATTGCTGAGAACCAGACGGTGCCACAGTGGCTCCACAAACATCTCAGTCAGCCCCACCCCATGTGGGTCTGACCAGCCAATCACTGTGAAGAGTGTCCCTCCCTGAAAGACATTCACTTGCTTTTATGTTATTGTCTCCTTTTTTAATTTTTAAAGGGATTTATGTCTCACACACCAGAAGTGGTTTAAAACTCCCATGCGACAGAACCAGCTTTGTATGGTCGTCATGGTAACCGTGCCAGAGCCATATGGTACGGTCATCAACATTAAAGTGAATGGGACAACACCCTTAAAGGAACAAGCTGCAATTTTTCTTGGGAAATATGCTTTTCCTGCTCTGAGTCAGAAAATAAGTTCTAGTTTCATCTCCTCTTCCTCCGCATACGGTCTGACTATTCCGACACTTCTTGAATGCAGCACAGAAGCCCTATCTCGCAGAAGTGAAACAACATTTTGGAGGGTGGGTTCTTCCTTGGCCCCTGCTACACCCTTCCACCATGTTTCTTAAAAATCGTGTCTTTAGTTTTTCTGACATCCAGCTAAAAACATCACCTCCTGGGTGGAGGGACAAATAAAAAGGGAAACATTTAAATACATTTTGCACATGAAAAATGCACATCCAGTCAGAGCCGTAATTGTACACTGCGCTCTATTTAATTTAACTTTTGTGCACCTGGTCAGCATTGGAGTCTCTCTGATAAATCTTGATAAGAGGCTGTTGTGTTTGACGTTGGATCTTAATTGATATTTTTGTAATTGTTTACAGAGTAACTCAATACATGTGGACAAGGAATGTGGCGATGCAGTTTTGTAACGTCCTCACACAGACACCGATTTTTGCTAGCAGAATGTTTAAAAAAAAGAACCCCCCGAAAGTTTTTGCTTTGATTTTAGAGGAACACATACGATTTGACTCTCCTAGTTACTATCACGTGTAAATTCAGACTCTGAGTTGTAACATGAGGGTGCTCTTTCATCAACGATAAATGTTTTTCTAAAAACTGCAATTCAAAAGGGACTTTTGTTATGAAGCTGCTAGTTCTGCAAACCGAACAATGTCTTTATTTTGTGTTGTCGTGTTTTCTGGATTTTTTTTTTTTCTGAAAGTTTTTAAATCTTTGAGTAGGCTTTTTAAGGGGACTTAATAAAGAACTAAATGTGGTCTAATGTACATCAAATGAAACGCATTTTTAAGTGCTTGTCTTTAAGGTAAGATATTTTAATATTCTTTTAATCCAACTAGTTTTGGGACGGTTTTGGCACAAGTTTTTGATGTTTTGTTTTGTTGTCGCTGTTAAACTACCATAAAAAAGACTTTGAGTACACACAGCAGCTATTTCATGATGTGCTTCACAAGTGAACATTCACCTTAGCCTAACAGAACAAAACATATTAACAAAGTAGAAGCTATTTAATTTAAACAAATGTATTATGTTGAATTTGCCATGGGAACAATTATAGTACAGCTAATGTTTACCCCACAAGAAACCAGCAATTTTTTTATATCAGCAGCATATTTCTGCTTCTATACAAAGTACCAATATTGTGGACCACATGGCTGGTATTTCAAGTTTCTAAGGACGCAGTTAGAATCTGTTGGCCCCCAACAGCTGAGTCAGCGTAGGGTCAGGCTTTAATAGATGTGGGTGGACATCACTCCCTTTCATTATTTTGGAAACAGAAATTCATTTATTTAATTCCAGTCTCATTCTTGTACTCAGTGTTTACATTGTTTTTATGCATGTCAATTTGCTAAAAAAACAGGATCCTGTTAACATTCTTGTTCTATTTTCATAGAAAAACATTAATCCTGTCACCCAGTCATGTATTAATCTGTGTATTGAGAAATCATTGATTGATTGCACGATCTAATACTGTGTTATTCATTTTGATACTGGTTCAACTATTTTGTTTACATTTGATCATGGATTGCGCCTTTTTAAATAAAGTATTAGTCAGGTCAACAAAAAAAAAAATCAGTTTCAGAGAACAACGTGTGAGCAGATTCTTTACGCTGAGCAAGTGTATCTGCTTGGGTGTGTGTGTGTATGTCACATTGTGGGGACACACGTTCCTTTTGGGGGACAGGTCCCCATAATGTAAATCCTTACATTCTGATAGGAATACTTCATTTAAGGTTAAGTGAGGGTAAGGTATGTGAAGTTGAATTTCCTCTGAAGTGATGGAACCACTTTTTGTGTGTGTACTTGTGTTTCTGCTTTTGAGACATGTCAGTGTTATGTTGAAATACGGATCCAATTAGAGAATGTTTTTGATCATCAAAGATTTTTAAGATTCTTACATCTGGCTCTGTGAGTAGATTTTGTATTGTGTTTTTTTCTCATTATGATAATAATTGAAAATAGATTTTGGCTGTGAATTTTTTATTTTTTTTATATATATTGGGCTACAGTGTATTTTATTTTTTTTGGGAGGAAAGTTTGGGTAATGGAGTCGCTATTGGTCACTCCAACAAATTCAAAGAGTGTATAATTCAAGATCAGTATAAGTATACAGAGTGTGAATACTGAACGCCTACCTAAATGGACATGCATTGGTGATTCCCATTCATCTGTGTCCTCAGGGTCATCAGCCGCGACTGAAAAACATCCAGCTCAGCTCAACAGGTGAGAAGGGACGCACACACACACGTCACACACACACACACACACACACACACAAAGGTGAAGTGGGGAAGAAGAATTGGATGACACACAGTGAGGGACAGGGGGCGGGACTGAATTACCATAGAAACTGCCTGTACTGTTCAGAGAAGCAGCAGAAAAAGGTGAAAGCTGAAGAGGTCCAACTGTCAAGGTCACAGATCACCAAACCACTGACCACTGCTCATCAGCTGTTTGAAATAACCAGGAAAAGGTGTTTTGAAGCCGTTGACATACAGTCAACAGCTTTTGGATGTTTTCGTACTTTCCTGTTTTTTCCGATTGTCCCCAGGGAAAGGAGCCATATGGAGTGAAAGTCATCGCCGTCTGAGGTAAGCTCTTTGTCCAACAGCAGATTGCAGTGATGCAGGTATTTATGAGTTTGGTGCAGGTCCCTTTACACAAACACTAATGCATCTCTCGAGACACAGGTTATTTTAGGCCTGAGAAAACTAAAACCATTTTGAAAGATTAGTATAGTTGTTACTAACTTTAATTACGTTAAAAACTTGCCTCTGAACATTTCTTAATGAGATTAAATATATCGATTTAGAGGCAGATGATGCGTTAGGCTGGAGAGGGATTTCCCAGAAGCTATTAGCTGCTCCTGGAAAACAACCTCTTTAATTTTGCCATGCAGTCCAGAAAAGAAGAACATCCATTCCCAGAGATTTGAACTCATCAAAACATTAATATCAGGCCAAAATATCATAGAAATGTATTTACTTGTATTTAAAACGTTATTCAACTACAGTTGAATAACTTTCCTTTTTCCACTTGTGCATTTCCATAGCAGCAATATGTGATCGCCTTTCAAATGTAACCTCTGTGTAGAACATAACACTTAAATAAAACGTTTAAGCTTCACACCTTTCTCAAGGAGATCAACATATTTTCATACTCAATTAAAGAGAGGATTTTAAAGACCTTGACAATTCCTGACAAATGTAATATTGTGATTTGTGGTACCACCATTTCAAGCATCCATTTATTTCTGTGTGAAATAAATCTATTAACAGACTCTTAAAACAAGCTTAAATAGTGCAATCCATTACAGTGTAAAGCAGATCTGACATCGAAATGTATGGAAGTCATTGGAGACATGGAAAGGAATAAAACGATGTATTCACCTTTCTAAAAAACATGCTTATTGCTAAAAGGTTAGCTGTTATGCAATTGATGTATTTATTGTTACTTTGTTACTAGTAAATTGGCTAGAACACACAAAACACCTATTGACTTCCATTCATTTTCTCTAATGTGAATGCGATGCATTATTGTATGATTTTGTCGGTGATCAAAATGGAGGCCAAACCTAATATCTACTGATATATTGTGCAACTCAAGCAATTATATAAAGTCTTCTAAACATCCCAACATTGAAAACTATGCATTCAAAAATGTTGTAGTTCAAGATCCTGGTTTATTAAACTGGTAAATGCTTGTCTAAAATATTAATAGGGGCCCATTTCATTAATCATTTACAGTTACACACCAGGAAGCAGGTCTGTAATGTAATACTGTTTTTTTAGCTCAGAATCATTACCTGTCTCAGGTTGTGGGATCATGTTTAGGGTACAGGCTTTAGACCTTTCACATCTTAAAGTATGGTGTTGTACTGTTAATATGTCATGGTACTGGTTGACACATTACCCTTATTTAGTTGAACTCTGAGGTGAATTGGTAGTATAACATGCGGGTGGCTCACTTACACAAACAGGCGTAGTTGCACCACCTGCCTGCGCACTGATCCTAATAATGATGGTGAAAGAGAGCTTAGCCTAATTGATCATGTGTCGCACATCATTCATACAACAGGTGTTCACCAAATATGCCTTAAAATGATAGAAAAATAGGTTAAAAATGATACAAGACAAGTTACAAAAAGTATAGCCTTTTATTAGGACAAGATAGTACAATAAAAAGGGAACAAGATACGCATCATTGTCAATACATGTTTTGGTCTGCTTTTGTAAAGAGTGCGCAGTTTTAGCAGACTGAAGAATACCATAATGACTGAAGGCACCATTACTTGATCAAGTCCATTCAACGATTTTATAGCATTCTGAATCAACCGCAGATTATTTAACACCTGTGTTGGAAGCTCAGCAACATGTTCATTACAGTAACCCAGAAATAAATGCATAAACTGAGACAGGAAGCATCTACGACAGCACTGATGAGTTATAGTAAATAGTCAGGGGGGTGACAGCAGGACCAATGTACAGAAGGGTGCATGGAGACATCTAGGGGAAGTGTGGTTACTTATTGCTGAGTTAATGGGGTGAGAAGAGACTGAATCAGCAGCATACCCTTGTACACAGGAAGGCAAACAAGCACTAAGAATCAACAGTGTACAGCAGGAGGTCAAACAGATTGTGCAAAGGCCTTACTCAAAAGGGGGGAGGGCGGTAGGGTCTCAGTTGGAAAATAAATACTATTCATGATCTAAGATCCTAAAACGGTAAAGATGGATTACTAATTTGTGTTTTTATCTCTAGGTATCCATGGAATTGACCAACTGATCATCCAGAACTACCAAAAGAGTATAATAATGTCAGAGAGGATTGACAGATCCCAAAGTGTACCAGACACCGTCTTGATCAGCTTCTCCCTTCCATGAACATCTCTTCACTCCTCACAATGCCATCCAGAAGTGGAGATCCTCCCAACATCAGTACCTCAGTACTCAATGACTTACTCAACTCCTCCTCTTCCTCCAGCACCACCCCACCTCCATCTTGCAGCATAGACGAGTCCTACAAGTACATCTTCCTTCCCATTTGTTACTCTTTCACATTCCTCTTCAGCATTTCCCTAAATTCTATCATCCTCTACCGTTCCTTCCGCCGGACCAAGCGTTGGAATGCGTCCCTGATCTACATGGTGAACCTGGCCTCCACAGACTTCATGTATGGCCTGTCACTGCCATTCCTCGTGGCTAGTTACGTCATGCATGACCGATGGGTCTTTGGGGACTTCATGTGCCGCCTGGTCCGTTTTCTCTTCTACTTTAACCTGTACTGCTCCATCTTCTTCCTCACTTGTATATCTGTCCACAGGTACTTCGGTATCTGCCACCCAATGAAAGTCATCACACTAGAGACCAAGAAAGCTGTCAAGTCCACTTGTGTCGTAGTTTGGGTGGTAGTGTTTGCCTTGACCTGCCCTATCTTCCGATTTGCTCAGACTGGTCATGTGACAAGATTTGGAGGGCTTGGCGGCAATGCAACTGGTATTGACAACCCAAGCCACGAAGTGTCATCCATGAATGGTAATGCCAGCAATAGTAACATGGGAGGGGTCATCGAGGAGTACCAGAACTGTTGGGACGACGCCATCGATAAGGAGTTCCCTGATTACGTGCCCTATGGCATGATTCTCCATTTGCTGGGATTTTTTCTGCCTTTTTCCATAATTGCTTGGTGTTACTCTCACGTTGTTCTGACCATATTTAGGACTCTGCATTCACAACCTTCGTCCTTCAGAGATCGGCGAGAGAGAGGAAATGGTGGGATAGAGAGAAGCAGCCTTTCAACAGTTGCCAGAGGAAAAAGAGGAAGCAATGGACTGTCGAGGACATTTGGAAGAGGTGAAGGGACTTCAATGTTCCTTGGTGCCCACTCCCCTTATGCCAATCGCAGACGGAAATCTATCAGGACCATCATCACCATTACCCTCCTCTTTGCTCTGTGTTTCTTCCCTTTTCATGTTACGAGAACCATCTTCCTCCTGCTGAAAGTAACCAAGGGAGTCCCCTGCCACACCATGACCATGGTCTCCATGTGCTACAAGATCACTAGGCCTTTGGCCTCATTCAACGCATGGCTGAACGCCCTCCTTTACTTCCTTACTAAAGACAAGGGGGGAAGTCACTGTTGCCCGGCGGTCAACACCAACACTCATCATCATGGTGGACTCCTATTGCCCCTGAGGGTGATGGGAAAAAGAGAGCACACAGAGGAGGGAAGGCTGGAAGACAGAATTGACAATAAGCAGAATAAAGAATTTCACAACAGTCCATCATACATAAACAGAGCGAAAATCAGATATATAATTGAGTGAGTGTTTTCATGGGGAATTAAATCAATAATTGTAGATGCACTGTAGATGATTTTTACTTTTAAAATATATAATATACTTTATAAGAAGACCCAAGCAAGAATTCTAATATGCCTTCTATGTTTAATTGTATGCGCCAAATGCTGATCTGCTACAGGTTTGACGTTACCCAGTGTAGATGCAGCATGTAGGCAAGACTGTAATCTGCGTTTTAGAAACTATATTGGGAAGAACCTAGAAAGTGTATTGCACAATATGAAATCAAACCATGTCTAAAGAGAAAAGTGTTTCTACTGGTTCTGTTACAAGAGAGAGACAAGGAGCAAATAGCAGTCACATGGGAATATTGGTGCACACTTAAAGAAAGTCTCTCCAGCATGGAATTCAGGGGGTTGCATGAAGTACACAGCAATTGACAGAGTGTAGAGCTTGAGAGAGACATTCAAACACACGTTCACACCTTTTCATGCCTTGCCAGTTCCTATTTTACAGGGGGTGTGCACGTTGGTTTGCAGTTTTGAGGAAGTTACAAATATGGTTGTGGTCGAAAGTTGTTTGGTTTCAGATGCTGTCATGGAAATGTGTTGGGCAAGCTGTTGTTGTGGTGTGACATTCCTATGTAAGTGTTTTGTGAGTATTCTGTTGCCATTCTGTTGGTGCAGTTACCTTCACCTTTAACCCTCCCCTTCATAAATGCCCCTTTCACAGCAGCGCTTTTTCAGCTCCTGCTCGGAGCTAGAGCCTGAAAAGCGCCGGTTTTTCCTGTTCACACCGCGGCGGCGCCGGCACTTAGCTCCGGAATCGGGTTCACTTCCAGCTCCAAAAAATTGTTGGTCTAGAGGCAAGAGCTTCGGAGCTAAGAGGTGGCGTCGCTTACGTCTCTCTTACGTCGAGGTGTGCAAGAAACTAAACCCACCTCCCCTGAACATGGGTCGACTGTTATGCCTGCCTACAAGCAGTAGTGCCTATAAACACACTTTATAAAGTCAGGCAACACTAACCAGGCTTCGTGTGATTCTGTTTATTCGTACCTTACTTTGACCATCCGTTCACTGTTATCGATCACTGTGGAGAGAGGCAGACGTGTTGTTTTGTATTATTGCAGCTATCGGATGCAAGTAGTCAGTTTAGCTTCGGTTGCTATGCTAACATCACCCGTTTTATACCAGAGAAACTTTCATAACAGCGTTGTGATACCAAACAGCGTCAATTCAGACTGACACACATTCACTTAGGCTAAGGGGAACTGGGGATATGCATCAGCTGCTTGTGTGAGTCGGACAGTGAATACTTTAGAGCGGCCGCTGCAGTGTGAGCTAACCGGGAGCTAACGGGAGAATAAACTCCCGTGGAAGAGCAGCACTGCAGCGGTCGGTAAATGCTGCAGAAACACATTAATAAACAATGAACCACAGCACTCTGGAGCAAAGTATAAGGTTGGAGAAGTCGTTATTCAATTTATTCTGGCTTCGTGTGATTAAAAGCAACACGATCATCGACCCCGACGCAGTTCCCCGTTGTTGTGAGGGCTGTAATGGCTACCGTTGGGGAGCAAATCAGCGATGTAAACGGTGACGTCATGACGTAGCAGGGGCAGCTCTGGGGCGCCAGTGGGCGGTGTGAACAGAGCGGGAGCTGAAAAGGGAAACCGGAGCTGAATCAGAAAAGCTCCCGCTCGGAGCTAGAAAGGGAAAAGCGCTGGTGTGAAAGCCGCAGAGAACCTTTGAGATTGTAAAACCAAATGTAATGTAGGAGATTCACTCTACACTAATGACACTAATTCTGTATGAGAAAAAGCGACCCATTTACCTCATAATTCACAGTAACGCTTGCCATTTCAGTGAACCCGTACCTCAACGGTATTTTAAGATAAAGATATTTTTGCGCACAAGTGAGTGTAACACCATGGTTTTCCTTAAAATACAGACTGCCAGTGAGCTTGGTTATACCCAGCTGTCCCATCTTTCCACTCGTTATGATGACATGCTAATTATAATTCTTAATCCTTTAAACTTATTTAAACAACCTAATTAGTACGTATTTCACCACTTCTGCAACCGACATCATTTATAATTTGCTTTCATGAATGAAATAATTGATTTGTGATTCGTCCAGTCAAGTTTTTTTGAAATTGTCTCTTGTCCAGACTTTTTCTGATATCTGGGGAAAGCCTTAAAGTTGTTCAAAAACACTGCTGCTAAAATCCATCTTTACATTCGATACCGTTCCACAAACCTAGCTGCACCTGTCTATTTTAGTTGTCTGGATGATTTATCATGCATTCAGAGCCTTTTCCTTCCATAGTCCATACCTTTTTGTTTTGTCTTTACCATTGTAAAACGTGTTGATGTTATTATGTATCACTATCTTATTCTACATGCACTTATATTCTCTAAATGAACTATTAATGCAGTTTAGTACCTTTTCTAATATTGTTTTTCTGTAAATATGATACACTTTTGTGTGATAATGCTTTTAAATAAATCTAGACCTGACTTTAACTGAAGTGTTATAGAGATTGACAGTTTACTTGTTTGGTGGCACTATGAAATGAAGCAGTAAACACTGGAGATACTGACAGTATGGTACAATTTGATCTCAAATTCTTACCTCTTCCAATATAATTAAGCATTTAGTTCGATTTGACTATACAGTCAGAGATACACTTGCTTTACCAATTATATCATATCCTCCTGACGCAGCCCATTGAAAATGTCCACTGTAGTGGACATTTTGTTAACATGCATCTCCTTTTACTCTTTTGAGCTACTCTATCAATCCTGGAGGAAATATTGTTGAATAATTGTCATTTTTACCATGAAAATCATATATGTTCTTGTTTGTTAACATGTGAGGAACTATATAATTAGTCCTGAAAGCAATTCAATAATTCAAGTTTTCAAATAACAGCCCTTTTATAAATGTCCATTCTAGTGGACGTCAGGACTATCTTCATGGACTTTATGACTCAATATTGTTGCAGGAGACGGAACTGAAGCAGACATTTTCTGTACCAGATAGTTCAGGGAGATTAAGATTTAGAGCTCTCAGATGATGAGAGAGATGAGGCTTTCACACCTGGGAGGGTGAAGAAGAAGGGGGGAAAGATGCAGGATGCTCCATGAGCGCACAGATACAGACAGAGAGACAGATAGGGACGAGCTGGAAAGACATGGCCCCCTGTGGGCCAAGAGTAGCACGTATGTCTTATTGTTGTTTTTATTTTAAGTGGAGCCATGAAAAATGAGAATTGCCTCAGGAATGCAAGATTTGTTTCTATGAGCATGGTCAAATGGAGACCACATCCATAAAACTAGTCAAGATGACCCTACAGCCCGTGCTGACTGGAGTCAATGAGGTACTTTCCGACGACATTAACTACAAAGTATTTGAAGATCTGGAAAGATTCACCAAAAAACAAGCTAGTTTTGTATTGACCAAATAAACAGCAATGTTCAGATCAATTACTTATTCATGTTTTAAATAAAGGTGAATGTATTATTGTATTAATATAACTCTATAACCATAATACGTTACATAGTCCATCTGTTAATTTTGGCTGTCTTTTCAAACTAATATGGTCCCGACGTCCTCTACAGTGGACATACTGTAACATTTTTTAAATAAAATTAAATAAAAAGTCTAAATTGCATGATGTTTTTTAACCCTAAATAGGTAGGAAATCACAAAAAAAAGGAAATTGGAAGACACTTTTTTTTCTCGGGTCCCAGGAGGATATCAATGAGCAAGTCTTATAATGAAATATGCATGCAGTGTAAACCATTGAGTTCTTGTTGAGTTTTTCCTGTGTTATGAAGGGTTAAGTCTGCTTGAATGAGTAAATCTGATTGTGCATTGTGTCTTTATTATCCAAACACTGTTATTCGAATAAGAATATCCTTCCCTTACTGTGGTTTATAATATTCATTTTGGATATAACTCCGATTTACCATTATTCATTTTTGCACTCTTGTTTCTGGTGCCCTCTGCTGGTAAAAAAGGGTATTTACCAGGCCACTTTATAAGAACTTACTGATCTAACAAAACAATCTACAACCAACGTCATTAATAAATAAATGCTTATTCTCTACCACTCGATTGTTACTTAAACAATTGAAATACACAGTTTCCTTTTTGTTTTTACAAGAAATTTAAGTTAAATTAAATATTGAAAACGTTTGGGTTTGTTACATTAATGTTCATAATAGACGTTGTATGCTTTAATTCAAGATGTTTCAATGTTTCAATCATGTATTTGTTTGCATTTATTTTCTATTTAATTAAAATGAACACAAGGTGGTTAACATATTTTATTTTGTAATGTACAGTAAGGCTAAGAGAAGTAGTTAGCTACAACACAGTCACAAAATCCCAAGTAGCTACTTGAGTTTGAAGAAACTGTGAGGTCATCTTTTCTTTTTTTTGCTGATGTGGCAAATTCAGAAACCAGTTACTATGTTTCAAAAACGAGAGTGGAAATGCAGACTTTGAATACTTTTGTACCAATATTGATTTGAAAATGCGGCTGTTTGGTCATATTTAAAAAACAAAAAGTGGAGCTACAATGTAAGAACTATACTGCTTTCTTGTCAACTGTCATGCTTTCTAGTAGAGGCCTGCTATTTACAGCTAACTCTACGCCTCAAAGTTAGCAAGTAGAGTTTAAGTACTTTTTGTTAAATGTATATATACATACAATCTATGCTTCAATGGTAAGTATGCATATGTATAACGTTTGAATTGATAGTCACACACACACACACACACACACACACACACACACACACACACACACACACACACACACACACACACACACACACACACACACACACACACACACACACACACACACACACACAGCCCCTGCAGGGGGAGACACTGCCCTCCTCTTCTCAGGCCGGTTAGAAATTCAAAACACAACCGCCTTGCACAATCTCCCGTCCTGCACCGCGGCCCTGAAAAGCCTGTGACGGTTATTTTAATTTAACATAAAAAATAAATAAAAATCACAGGAGCGATATTATTCAAAAGTAACAACGGGGATCGATCGTGCTGGTCCATGGGCACAATTTGATACTTGCAAAATATTGCTGCGCGCTCGTTTGAATTTCTATTTATTTTTTGTGTGTGTGACGGAGTGTGGGGAGCAAAGGAGCAGAGCGGTTGGCGCCACTTTCAAATCCTCCACTGACACAGAATGAGAGTCCGGCTTCAAATACATTCACTTAATTCCTCTTTTCATAATTTAGTGTAAATCGAGGAATATTTTAACATCATTTCGCTGTTGGGCATGTTTCTTCTTCGGAAGGTAAGGAATTCAGTCAAATATTTTTTATATTTTTATTTTATTTTATCCGAGATACTTTTGAGTTTTTATTAATATATGGTTAGGCAATATACTTGTCTTCCTTCTCATATTTTTTAAGAAAGAACGCTCCTTTGAGTGGTTTTGGTGTTACTACAGTGAAGCCGTTGTGTAACCTCCTGCTTAGTGGGAAATAATGAGCTGCTGTTTAAAACAAAGGCTGTGTCGCATTACAAACAAAGCTTTACGTGGCTCTATTTCTTCCGCTGCGCATTTATACCTTTCTACATCGAGGCAAGTCTGTTTGAAAAAGTCTTTAGCTCGTTTTTACAAACGGTCAAACATTTACATGGAAGGAATTGTTTTATATTTCTTTACAAAAGAGTTTTAGTGGAGTAAGTTAAGCAAGCGGACACTCCCCCAGTCATAGCCCCCTCCCCAAAGACCCCAACCCACTCCTGCCTGACTAAATAGGCTTTAAAATAACACTTTAATTAAAACGAAGTATTTCTCGAAATGCAGTCCTTCCGAGGCAAAGCGAGTTTAATCCAGTTTACAGTTTGAAGAAGAAAAAAACGAGAGCGAACTCGTCGTTTTTAGGGGGGAGGAAAAGTGACTCAGCAGTTTCCCGAGGGCTCGCGCTGTCTGTCATCTGTCAGTACAGTGTGAGCAGACTGTCGACAGTCCGACCCATTACCACCGATTCATACAACTCGTTAGCGACAATGTTACAGGTGCAGTCAACTAAATATACATTAAAGTATATAATAACCAACTAAGTGTTTTTATTTGTATTAATTATTACCACATTATATCGTTAAATATAATTTTGGCACGACTACCAACAAAATAGTCCCTCACGAACATGCTAGAATGTGGTGTATGCCATATAAAGAGCTGGGTGTTTCGTTGAACTAAGTGTAATGTTTCAGCAAAGTGTAAAAAAAAATACCAGCACATTTTATTTGAACTATTATAAACTAAACCTATAACATAATAGTAACTTTAACAATGCACAGTGCAGGCAGTTTTTACATTTATAGACAGACACATTTTTCACATCAAATAGTAAAAGTAAAGTAATCGTCATTTAAGTAATTTGTACCTGTTTTGAGGGTCTCTCATATGAGAATGCATTAATAAGTCAATTCCCCTGGCCCTCTCATAATCAATCATTTAGTTTAGACAGCTGTTTTTCATCTTACCAGCAGTCTCACTATGGGATCAAATATACAAACATTAGCCCTACATTTAAGTATAGGGAGGACAATCATATAATGTCTTGAACATTCTGGAAAAGAAATATGAATTTAAAAGTTTGGGTATACTTTTTTGGAAATATCTAAGGAAAGGGGAGTCAACTGAACCTCGTCTTAATACGAAGAACTTTATTTCTGGTAAAGTTGACTTATTTTGAGATAAATACAGATTGATTGGCTATAACAGGTGCTTAAATAGAAGTAAAATAGCAAGGGCCGCTTCGATACCATTTTTATAAATTAATTTTTTGGAAGTGAACACTTTGCTCGTCACACCTTAGACGAGAAAAAAGGGATATCTTCTCATATAGCTTTCTTAGTCTGGGAAACAATCCAAAAACCTCAAAGTGCAATTGAATACGAAAACAGTCCAGAAAAAGTGGTAGCATCTGAAAACCTTAGTGAATTTATTGAGATTTTTCTTGAGTTTATTTTTTCCGTCTATTTTCTGTAAACTGTCTGATTACTTATTTAAGTACCACGTCATATTCATGTAGGTGCTACTGATTTGGCTCAAAATGATTTAACAAAAGGACTAATATAGAGGATTCTCATAATTCTTCTACAAAAATTAAAGGAACAGTGTGCACTGAAAATTAGACTATACATTGTTGAAAGTGGAATTTAGCTCTTACTGAAACACTATGTTCATTCGAAAATATAAACTTGCCTTTTTTATATTCGATTAAGATATATTTATTAACCTAAATGTGCCATGTTTACCAACATGTTCGGATAACCTTCATATTATAGCTCTGTACGTGTCTTTTTATTTGTTTAAAGATAGCAATCTGCTGAGCTGTTTAGGGCAGAAACAATAGTCTTTTTATCATCTATTAATTTGACTTTTTGGGAATTGTTCATGCCTTGTACAAAAGTCAGAAAATGGTCAAAAGTAAGAATCCCATCTCAGTTTACAGGAGCAGAAGGTGACGTGCAGCTTTCTCGTTTGGTTCGGCGAACATTAATAAGACAAAGATATACAGTTTACAATAATATAAAACGGAGAAGGGCGGCAAACCCCCACATTTTCAACCTGATGTTGTTTTGCATAATGAATAACTAACAATTAATCTATTTAAAAAAGGTTTTTACCAATTAATTTTAAAGCAGTTTAAAGTTAGAGGCTTCACAAAACTAGTACTGGTTATTTAAAGTTGGTGCCATCGCCTGATTTTTTATGTAGATGTCCAAACGTATACCCTTGTCTTAACACCTGTTTTCCAATGAAGCCTTTTTTCTTTTTCACATGACAAAAAAGGGCCAACTCTTCAATTCCCCAAGTCCAACGCAAAATGGACGTCCCAGAATATTTGATTTAAAGTAGTGTGAAACTTTGACCAAAGCATTCAGTTCCAATCTTTAAAGTGACGTATTGTGATCAAAATGTAAATTAGAAATGTGGGCTGTGCCCTCAAAAGGGACATCTTAGAAAATGATGCAGCCAGTTTTTAATGCCATGCCTTACATTATTATCAACCTGAGGTGATTTGATGGGATTAGTCTGGAGACTGATGGTAATTATTTCTGTGTAAGTGAGATCATTTCTAGTGAAGGCATCCATCCATCCATCCATCCATCCATCCATGTCTTCAGGGGCCTGTCTCTTAGCTCTAACACAAGCTGGAGAATTTGGCTCATTTTATGTCTTTTAAAAAAAAAAAGTCATTATTCAGCAGAAAGTAAATCCTTGTTCTTTTTTTTTTATGTGCACTTCTTTTTCTATGTGCACGGCTAACAGAGAGGGGGTGGGCAGGGCCTGTGTGTCCTCCTGGTAAAACTGTTTAGTTTGAGAGCAGCACTTTCTGCATTCTGAGGGCCGGCCTCCTTCCCGCCAACTCCCATCTCATGACCAAATTACACAAGAAAATACAGGAGAGCCACGCAAACATGTATCCCAGCTATCAGTGCGTTTCGCTTCATATTTCTGCTTTTAATGCCCTCTCCACCTGTGCCTCCATTCAGCCCTTTCCCTTCTTTGTCTGGGTGTATAAGAGCCAGCCTGTTGCACTCACTTCCCTCATGTCATTTCTGTAGTTTATGCTTAATATTTTGTAACTTTACTCTTTACTTTTTTTGCATGAAAGGGAAAAGAGCTTCCTCTCAGAGCCACACTTTCTTTCATTTTATTTCCCTCCCTCTCCTCCCACCCTTGGTCTTTTTCTTTCCGTCTGACAGCCGAGCAGCTTGGCAGGCTTACAGCCCAGCGCTCGGCGCAGCGCAGCAGCCCCCTCGCCCTCGCAACAAATTATTTTTTTACTCCCAAACAGTAGCTCTGGCAGACCCCTCCTTTCACACCTGTCTCACACACACCCACGGGGGCGACCCTATTTTTTCTCCGATTTTTCGGCGTCCCCAAAAATGTTGATTTTTATTGTAGAAAGTGAGGGCCAGGGAAAAAGGCTGCAGCCCTGTAGGTTTTTATGCCTACTGAGCCTCCTCACTGTCTCAGTGTGCGTAGCTGGGGCTCCAGCGAGGCAGCAGGCAGCACTGAGGAGGACGGGGGGACACACACTCACATAGCTAGGAGGTGAAGATGTGAAGGGCCAGGAAGGAAGGATTAAGGGGAGGGACACTCAGTTTTGGGGGGCCAATTTTTGGGACTGGGACCCCCCCTACCCAACCCCCCCTGAAACCCCCCTCCCTCTCACTAGGAACAGGAGCAGGAGCAATCCCTTAACAGGCCTTTTTTCTATTCTCTCCTGTCACTATAGTAGACTGGGTATATTCCCTTTGATATGTTTTTGTATGGAGCATGGGTTTGTGTGACGTTTTACATTTTTATTTTAATATCTTTGCAGCCTGAATGTAGCATATTTATATCTTTGCGTGTGAGCATGTGCGTGTTGATTACTAATTTATTTTTTTGAGGACTAGTTATAGCTGAGTTTGTGTCTGGTTGGTGTCACTGGCCTTTTGGTAAGAGCACACACACAACGTGAGGGCCTTCGGGTGACTAGTGCTGTTAGTTAGGCAACAGTTAGGGTAGTTATTGCTCCCATCACTTGGTTAATGATCTCAGCAGCAGACGGTAAGTGAATCTTTTTTTCCTCTGTGAAGCGTTTAAAATGGCCTCTGTTGATGTGAATGAAGCGAGCAGCAGGCCACAGAGGGAGCTTTTCTCAGCTCTGCATTGCTTCTTTCTCCCCCCTTTCCCTGCACTACAATTTTAGTTGTGCTCTTTTTTTGTCCTTCTCTGCCTCACCCCCTCCTCTGTCTACCACTCTCTGGCTGGTTCAGTTTTTTTCTTCTTTTGAATGAAGCTGAAAGTTTGGGTCTGAATTTAAAGCTTGTCTGCTCTCCCTGCTGACATGACCTCTTGTTTCAAATCCCTCAGCACTGCTCTTTCTCATTGACTCAGGTCGTATTGCTCTGTAATAAGGCTTCACTTGAGCCCTCAGCACGAATTACACTGCTTTTCCACTTCATCACGTCCATATAGGCCTTAAATGCTGACCCCACCTTTTAAATTCTTAATCGGATAAAGCTAGTTGATTTTCTCGTATTTAATTTGTGGCAGAGAATATGAAGTGTACTTGTGTTTTTACCCCTTAGATGAAACTTTGTGGAAGGTACAAATCTTAAGTACATGAGGTAGGGTGTGGTGCTTCAGGCCATGAGTTCTTCCTCTCTGTGGCCCTCAAACTTTATCTCAGGTTTACAGTCAAAGTTTGGCACAACTCTTAGTTTGCCGTTCTAATCTACCTATTGTTAAATTACTTGATATCATTTATTTTCGTGTGGAAACGATTAACAATTATTTGATTATTCAATTGATGGACAATTATTCATAAACACATGTTTTAATGATTACTTTAGGCATACAACCTCTGCATTGAGATGTTTTTTGTTATAGTAAAATAAATATTTTGGGGTTTTCGACTGTTTGGATAAAACTAACATTGCATTGAGAACTTAACGTGGGCATTCTTCATTATTTTCTAACATTTAAAAAAACAATATATTAAATAATCCAGAAAAACATCTTCATTAATTTCATTTATGACAAAGATAAATAAAACAAGTGTTATTTGCAGCCCGATACAGCACATCTCAAAGTATACACCTACATCCCATTTCTGGTGTAGTCTAATGGTGAAATAGGGATGTCTTTTCAAAACGTCCAACATAAGAACATTTTGCCAACATTTTTAATAAGCAATTAATTGTTGAAGTCATTAATCAAGCAGAAATGTCAAACATGTTTTAGGGTTTGGACTGTCGGCCTTTTGAAGACACACCAGAACTCATAACATGTTCAAAAATGCTCATCACAGTTTTCAAACACATGACTTTTTATAATGAATCATTAGTTAAATAATTTACAACAGTTTTGTTGATGGACAGCTTAATCCGACTCACGTGGCTCAGCTCTGGTTACTCTCTCTGGGTATGTGGCATTAATAAAGCTGCTCAGGGCGATGGAATTAATTAACTTCATAATTAACAACAGCACTTGTAAAATACGATCCATTTATAGACTTTTCTTGTGTGTTTTTTTTATAGTATTAAAACATTATTGGTGTCCATTTACCCAGAGTGAGGTTGTGCTGCTATTCCCTGTTCCATGTGTAAAAGTAATACCTTTTAACAAAAAAGGTTTGCCTTTGATAGGAAATGACTCATTATGACTGTTTTTTACTTTTTAATTGAGTATTTTTCCTGTGTATTTGTTATTGGTCTTAGTATATTAAAGTGCCTGCTGTATTTGATATGCTAAATGCAAATGCTTCATAACCAATTGCCCCACTGAACACAATTCAAGTTTTTTTTAATTGATCATTGTGATAGACAGATCCCCATCTCACTTTAACCTGCTGAGCAGATTCAGGATGGAAAGCATGTCAAGTGGAACAACATTCCGAGGGATTGAATGCCTCTAAACCACTTTTAGGGAAATGAGTGTAAATGTAGAATGAATCTAATCCACATTAGCAGCCCATCTAGTGTTTAATGAGAGCAGAAGCCAATCAAACATTTCAGTTTGAACTTTTCTCCCATCTAGTCCACTTTTTGTTCCTTTCATTTTTGGGTTTTTTAAATAACAATTTGCATTGCCTTGTTAGTATCCTGCTCTCTTCCGGGCTCTTGTGTCAGTGTATAGAAATGACACTAAAAGCAGATATGAAATCGAAATGTACATTTAAAAAAATGCATGTCAGAAAGAATGAGGCGGATCATTGATTAACAATTTCATCAATTGTACATTTTGTAAAGCATTTAGCAGCGAGGAGGAGATGCTCACGCACGTGTTGACCCTTGGTGTTCCTGTTAACAGCATGGTGATTTGCACTGACACAATCTGAAGGGTTTGTTACATTTGTGCATCATTTCTTTCTATTTTCGTTATGTTAACATTATTAAAATAACAGGAATGTTGTCACATGTGAATGGGCCTGAGCAAAT
Source organism: Pseudochaenichthys georgianus (assembly GCF_902827115.2). Classification (NCBI taxonomy): domain Eukaryota; kingdom Metazoa; phylum Chordata; class Actinopteri; order Perciformes; family Channichthyidae; genus Pseudochaenichthys; species Pseudochaenichthys georgianus. The sequence continues at coordinate 10,389,077 of NC_047520.1, read as the reverse complement.
GCATAGACAGGTTGTTCTCTCCAAAACAGAAATGAAGAAAAGGAGGAAACAAAAAAGGAAATTGTTACTCGTCAAATGTAACTCGTTCAGTTGTCTTATTCTGTACTTGAATGCATCATTTAAATGTTCCTGTGTAATTCTTAGAGCAGAACAGCAGTGTGTCTCATGGACTCTTCACCTCTAGTCCTTCCTCTTTTTTTCTTCCTCCATTTTGTCCTCTTCAACCATTTTGTTTGTGTCAGATTTCCCTTACAAATAATACAGAACATAAAAAACGGCTGTATGTATTCATATTTAAAATAATAGTATTAGTTCTGTCATTAACTGCAGATTATTACATATTTGACTGAATTGAACTGCTTTAAAGAGAAATCCTGTTTGTGATACAATGAAATGAAGATATTGTAAATGAAGAGAAAAGGAAGACTCTAATTTCCCTGTTATGTCTGAGTGTTAAACTGTTTTGCGTGTGTGTGTGTGTGTGTGTGTGTGTGTGTGTGTGTGTGAGAGAGAGAGAGAGAGTGTGAGCCAGTAAACGTGATGGACTCAGTGTCCAGGGTGCGCTCTAGCAGCACATCATGTTTTGCAGATATTTGCTGAATCACTCCAAATCATTTTGTGCTGCCACCGTGAGCCCTGGGATTCCCACCATCACACTGGGAGCTCCCAGTACCTGATCTGTGTCTGCAGTCTGTCCTCTGAAAGGTCAGAGGTGTCATATGTCCTCTGTCCACGTGTGTGTGTCATCTGCCTCACTGTCACCTGTGGAACAGCAGCTCTATGACACGTTTGGTTTATTTTGTTCAATAGCATTGAGAAAAAACATTTAAATATAGAGAATTCTTGTATGTACACCATTTGTAGATTAAGGAAAGACTCATTATTAATAAAGTTAATCTGTGAAAATTCTAGAAATATTTAATTTGTTTGGAATTAATCAATCGGATAAATTAATTCGTATCCGATTGGCTGTTTTCGATACTTCTTTTAGGTAAAATAATTGAATTACATAAGTGACTGAATTTTTAAGAGTGGGCCTTTTTTCAAGTGTTGTCAATTATCGTTAAAAATTACAAAACAAAAAGAGAACTTGTTGAAAGCTGACTTCTAGCCTTCTCAGTGTAAAAGCTGGGGATCCGTTGATGCCAGAGGTGGTGAGTGGGGTCATAAGTGAGTCCAATAGGACAAATCCACTTCCAGTTATTCCCCTTTTCATTAGCTGTCTTTAACTAAATAATTGTGTGCCCCCCCCTCTTTAAACCAATGTTATTTATGGGGAAAGAATAAAACACATTGTTACTTCCTCTTTTGTTGCAGTTGAAGAGTCCGATGGCTGAACACAGATTATAACCCAAAATGAATCACTGTCTGCTGCAAATCCAAGCTTTTTCAATAAAGATAGAAATAGAAGTGATGCGTTTAATACCAATGTGATTTATAATCCACTCTGATTGTCTCATGGTCATTTTATGAGACACAGAAGACGACATGTTTTTGGTTTCTCTGATATCAATGAATTCTTGCAGGCGGTGCAGTTTATCTGTTAAATAAAATAATACTTTTTTTCCCTTCATTTCTTTCTTCCAGCAGGTGGAAGGGATCTGCTCCCTGTACGATGTGGACTAGAAACAGTTCACTGAGTGGAGCTCCTGTAAAAGTTCACTCAGCTTATTCTATTCACACATGGGAAGAAAGTATTTCACAAAAGGTATTGGATAATATAATCTGTGGATGATGAAATATTGCACCATGCTGTCCGTCTGAACATTCTAACATCATTTCTGGTTATTGAAATAAAAAGCTTCCTGTATTCCACCGATACAAAACATGTTTGTATCACATGATAAACGCCATGATATCCTTAAAGATTTGAGTTGATATATATTCCTTCTGAATATGTGAGGTTACCTTCAGTGTGCCAGGCTGTAGCAGCACATCATTACTGGTAGTTCTGTCCGTTACCAGTATGACGTGTGCTGCTCCTGTCAGACTCACACTCCTCCACCACCATCTTTGAGAAGCAAATGTGTTCCAAGCTTTCACACTTTTTTTTGCAACAAATGTAGCAAAATTATGAATTGTTCTTACCTAGTGCTGTTGGGATATATGAATAATTACAATATTAATAAAAACACTTAAATCAAATAAAGAAGTGTCGGCTCTTTTCATGTCTCTTCTTCATACAGCCCGATTTAAACTGCTGATTTCACTCGGCTCACTTTCCTAACTTTGGAAAAGGAACACAGGCAAACATAATCTCAAACTGGACCAAGGAGATGACTTTCAAATAGTCTTTATTAAATCACATGTGTATCAGTCACTCCTTCCTAAATGTTGTCCCAATCAAAGTGTCTCTTTACAGATTGAAACTACTGAGGTGACAAAGCTAACGGGCATGTTTGAATATTTGATTTGCACTATGTAAATGAAGGTAAATGCTACAATAGGCAAATCACTTGCTTTGCATTTAATGCAAGTCTTGTATTATATATATATATAAGTTCATTTGAAATGTTTGCTGTTTTTTGTATCATCAGACACCTGGGTTGATATGACACCTGTGAGTATTTCAAAGTATAAATAATTAGTTACAAGTCATTTTGGTTACATCTCCAAACTTTTGTAGCATTTGTTTTGTGACAAGAGGATTGTTTTCTTAGACAAAATGTAGTCGAGTATTTAATGTGTACAACTTAAATGTACAGTATACGTCAAAAATACCGTGTTCCACATTTATTTCTAACTCTTGTTTCTGATAGCTTCAAGATATGTACTGTACTCATACATGTGTACTACTGATACTTATGTTTCAGTTCCTAAACAATTAGCAATGACCCTTGTTAGTTATTTAACAGAGTTTCTTAGAATACAATGCGACTGTTGTAACACTTTAACTGGCATGTTAGGAAGGAAGCATTTCATTCACTCAGACGGGAGTCCAGCATGTCTTTGTTCTAAAGACTTTAATAACTACTTCAATATGTTTATCCTAAACTAAGACTTGTGTAATCACCTGCTCATACAACCATTAGCTAAAAGTGGCGAGGACAAGAAATACAATCAAACATTATTATTCAGACAAACATACCATTTCTAAACTCTGTCCCACTTGTAATGTTGTTGCTGCAGCCGAGGTTTCTCTGTGGCATTGTGTTTGTCTTCCTGGCTTCTTTGTAAAGAAACACAGGAAGTTTGAATGTTGGAACAGCTTCCTCACTTTTGTTTTGGACGCTCCTACAAAGCAAAATTAGGAGAGGAAATGGTCTAATGCAATAATTACTGCAGTAAGAAAATGTAAATGATCCAAACATGATTCTGAGAGTGCTGACAACTCTCACACTAGTAAGACGCGTCCAATTGTCCCGCATGATACCACACAGTATTCAATACTATCTTCAGTCCGTTCTGGGTGGTCAGCGTCTTCTGGCTCAAAGGAAACGTCCGTTTTTTTTTAAAAACTTGGGTTTTTGGGTCCATCACTTTGTGTCCACAGGAAGTGACGGGTCAGCGGGAGAGCAGAGGAAGGTCACTGGGGTTCATGATGAGGCCCGAGTCCAGGTTCAGGTTATCTGTGGAGACACAAAAAAAGCACCAATATTAAAAGGAGAGAAGTCTGGGGTGAAGCTTTAAATATGGCAAACTAATTCAGAGAAAAATAACGTCTGATTTCCGTCCCCAATCTGCAGCACTCAGCTCAACTGTAAACACTGAACCTCTGCATTGCTTTCAAAAATACCTGAAACATAATGTTACCTTTACGAGGCCGGGTTTTCAAGTAAAGTATGTGTTGTTTTTCAAATGTGCCATTTTTATTGAATTGAAGCCGTTTGAACATCTTGTGTTTTATACAAAATTGTGATTTTTAACATTATTTAGGTCGTAACTTTAAATAAGCCCAATGGGTTGTTGTGCCTCTTCCTGCTCTGTTTATCATTGGTTATCTGCTATGTTTGTGTGTTTTTAAAAATGGTGGAAAACCCATTAACCCTCCTATTGTCTTCGTTCCCCCCCCCCCTTACTTTGGTGTTCGCGGTCAAATTTGACCGGTCCTGTTTTAACTGCTATTACATTAACACAAAAACCATTAATCATCATCCAATTTCATTTCACACCCTTTCAAACTGTAAACATTATATCAGACTACTGGTATACATGAAACACTGCAGTACATATACAAAGAATAGACACTGAACATGTATTGTGTGTGAAATGTATCAAATTGTTCTTTGTGAGTGCCAGGTGTGATTCACATGGGGGGATGGGCACATCAGGGGGGGGGGGCACATCTAGAGTATGTGTGTGGGTGTGGGTGTTTGTGTGTTTTATCTGATCCGGATGGTTACTAATTCCTTTTCTTTATGGCGGTCATTTTTGACCGGGAACACCACGGGTGTTACAAAGTTGACTAAATCATCCAGAATTCAATGAAAGTGGTGATCAGCCATTTTCTATGTTCACAGGTCTACTGTGAAGGACATCATGAAGCCTTGATGCAATCGAATGTAAAACAAAAAAGTTATGATTGATGAAAGTAGTAAATCGGTCAGATTTGACCCGAAGACAACAGGAGGGTTAAATAAATCTAATTAAATAAATGATGCAAATTGGCTCCTACTGAGGACTATTGAATCTTTAAAAACAGCTCTTTAAAATTAAGATTTTTAAAAGCTTATTTCTTTTTGGTCAATTCCTTGTTGATTAATGGATGTTTAAAAGTCGGATCCCTTGGTCTATTCTCTCTGAAATACTTGTAGATGAATTATGCCGGTGTGTACATTTGATTATGAATTGTTCAATGCTGCCTGCGCATTAGATTTAAAGCCACCATGTCCAAACTGTTTGGATGTCCTGTCCCCAGCCCTTGTGTAAAATCCCTCTCTTTTAGGAGCTGTTCATGAACTCACCTTGATCAAAGTTGTTGAGTTTCTTGGAGTTGGATCCTTCACCGAGTCCCTCCATGTCCACAAGATCGCTGTTGACATCTGAGTCGTTGAGAGCGCTGAGGGTCACGTCTACACACACAAGAAAGAAAACTGTTATGACATACTGTACCACACATTGATTGATTTGATTTCAATAATACTTCCATATAAGTATTCAGTTTCAAAGATCGAAAGCAGAAAGAAAGTGAATGATATGTTTGTCTACTAACATGTCATCACCCCTTCATTTTGTTTTCATATTGTGGTTTTATCAGTGTAATTTAGGTGGCTGTTACATTGCTGCTAGACCACAGTGAGCATTGTTGCTGGTTGCAAACAAATGTGGACTGTAGTTGACATCTACTTTTTGTCCCAATTCATTTGGACTTTTAGAGCTTTACAACACACTGAATTGGAAAGGTCAAGAAATCACAGGTGTTTTACCGACTATCATCAGTTTTCTGGCATCATCTTAAAATAGATATATAAGGTATGGTGCACGTCAATGGAAGCCTAAAGTATGCACACTATAAACAAGTTATAACTGATATAGGTTAGTCCTATATATACAGTTGTTGGCTAGTTGTCACTCATTTAAGCGTTTTGAGCACCAGAAAAAGCGCTATATAAATAACATGTATTATTATTATTTGCAGAAGTGAGACATTACATCTTGTGGACTACATAGAACTGGACTGTCTAACAACACAAATAACTTATCTTACAGCTTCAACCCAAAACAGCAATCACAACACTTCGTAAAAAACCTGCAAATAAAAAAACAATATATAATTTGTTTTTTTTCTGTGTGGGCTAAAGCTTTGACCTTATCTTTATCTGCAATTTTCCAGAAATACCGGAGGTAAACAGATCAATAATAGACATGGACAAACAAGATATAGATAATATGATGCCTGTGGAAATATGTTGATGCTAATGGAGATCAATTACTTATTGAAAAGTTTGGAAGAAAACAGTTGCAAAATAATTGCACAAGTAAAAGAGTGTGTGGATTCGACACATATTTTAGTTTAACTATCAGGTTTGATGAAGAAGAGATTGTGATATTAACAACAGATTTATTTTTGCAGTAACCGTATAGTTTCCAGACCCACCTGCAGTCTTCTGTTTCTTCAGGGTGGGCTGTCTGGAGGGGGCACCTTGTAGTCCTGATGCTACGACCACCCGACCAGTGCGCACGGAAATGACATTTGGAGTGGCCTGAGTTGCCATGGTGACAGCAGTGTTGGTTTTCTTGGTGCCCTTCTTAGGCCCGTCAGAGATGGAGGGCAGACCTCCGTCTTCATACAGCTTCCTCTTCACGGTGCCCTTCGTCTGACCACTGGAGGGAGGGTGGGAACTGAACTGACTTTAGTATTTATAACAGTTTAACATATTCTTTGTAATTAAGCGATCAGTGTCTAGTGTGTGTGTTACCCTGCAGGACTGGAGTCTGCCACCGGGTGAAGCTGCATGGTGAGCTCTCCTAGTTTGGTGAAGGCGGCTCCAGCTGCAGAGAAGATCTCCCCAACCTGTGGGACACACACTTATTCATCAGAATGTTTGACGCAATGTGAAAAACCACACATATCATCTTTTTAAAAAAATCACTTTTATTTGACATTTCCATGGCACCTTTGTACCATCATGAATAATGATGATGTTGGAGGCTGGCTCCAGGGATTTACTTTTTTACACAAAAACATTTAATATTGGAGTCTTAAACTAAGGTATGGAAGCAGAGGTGAAAGAAATACTCAAATCTAGTACTTTAGTAAAAGTAGAAGTACCAGAGTGTAGGAATACTCTGTTAGAAGTAAAAGTCCTGCATTGCAAATGTTACTCAAGTAAAAGTACAAAGGTATTAGCATCAAAAATGTACCAACAGTATAAGTAGTCATTGTGCAGAATGGTCCATTTCAGAATAATATCTATGATATGTTTTATAATGATTGATCATTAAAGTGTTAGTGTTCTCAAAGCTGGTAAAGGTGCAGCTAGTTGGAATGACGTTGTATACTGCTGGGTAGCCTTTGAATTTACTCCAGGTGGAAATAAAGTCTGATTTAAGACTTGATTAGATTTCACATCATTAATCTAAATCTGTAAAGTAATTTAAGGTATTAAAAAAATGTAGTGGAGTAAAAGTACATGATTTACCTAGCAAAGCATGGACATACTCAAGTATAGTACCTCAAAATTGTACTTAAGTACAGTAGGCTACTTATGTTAATGTACTCAGATACTGTACAGTGCTGCTTGTGTGCATAGTGTATGTAGCCTTGTGGAAATTATGACAGCACAAACTTTAAAACAGATCAGACTTTAGACAAATTAAGGGCACATTAATTTCATTCAGCGGGAGAATTAATTTCGAAAGTGTTTCTGATAGAACTGATAAAAGTCTCCAACTTTCCTACGTCCATCTCTGCACACTGAAGTGACCACACTCTGTTGTACCTGCAGCAGCGGGAAACACTGAGGGGCTGTGTGTACAGTACATGCTATTATTTAAACCGGGCTAACTGCATGGGCTATCTACCTCATATGTGAAAATGACTTACTTTAGTGGAAGCTGAGGTCATTCTGCTGATCTCCTTGGTACCATGGACTGTATGTAGTCTGTATAGTAGGACTCTGATGCCTTCAATTGGACGGAACAGCTACTAAGATGCTAACAGTGTAGCTAGGCAAGTTAGCATTTGGTGCTCATCCTGGTGTAGCAGAGCAGCTACAAATCTGCTCTTAAACCGCTACTGCTTGGAAAACTCCGACATTGTTCACAGTGCTGCATAGTGCATTAAAATGTTTCTGCGTTAGGTTACACTGCACACAAATAGGTCACACAATAAAACGACAATGCTTAAGCCGCATTCAATGTCTCCTCGTAATCTTCACTTTCGGTAATACCTTATTTCGCCCTATCTTTCAGAGATGTACGTCAATGGGGTAAGGTATATATTCAAGTACTCTTCTCAATTACAATTTTGAGGTACATGAGTGTCTCCATTTTCTGCAACTCCTACCCAACTACAATTTTGAAGTAAATATTCTACTTTGATTCCACTACATTTATGTAGTATCTTTACTGATTTGGATTAATGTTGTGAAATATAATCAACTCTTACATTTAGCTACCCTGCAGTATACAAAGTCATTCAAACTAGCTTTTACCAGCTTTGATAACACTTTAATGCACCAATATCGTTTATTTTTTATTATAATCAAGACATATCATATATATTATTCTGAAATGGATCATTCTGCATAAAAAGTAGGCTACTTTAAAGGTGGGGTAGGTACGTTTGAGAAACCGGCTCGAGATACACTTTTTGTTATATTCCATGGAATGCTCTTAACATCCCGATAGCAATGAATATCTTAAGTGCTTTGACAAAAAATCCATTAAAAAAAATAATTTTAGCCAGCCCGGCTAAAATAACTGGATGGCCTACCTGCATGTCAGTTTTCCATCTACACAAATGTATCTCGTGCCCTCATTGGTCATGTGTGTTGGAGGAGGGGCTCTGTAAGGAAGTGGCAGATTTGTTCCGGCTGTGTATTTTCAATTTCTAGCGCACTCGAGCTGGTTTCTCCAAAATTACCATACCCCACCTTTAAGTAGCCTATATTTTGATGATTATGCTTTTCTACCTTTACTTGAGTATCAATACATTTGAGGATTACACAAAAAATGATTAGGTATGACCATACTGAAAAGTAGCCTTTATGCATTAAGTAGTATACATTTATGTTAACATGTTAAAGTAGTTGAATTAGTTATCCCCCAGGTTTTCAGAAGGCTTGAGACTTTTTGATTTCATGCCGTAAAGAAACAGAACATGTACATCATGTATTATTACGCCAACGTTTTTCCATGTATCACTAGTTGTTTGGCATCAACAGATTACTTAGGCAGTGTATGGTGCATGTCAATGGAACCCTAAATGATGCACACTACAAAAAGTTAAAACTGATATAGGTTAGGTCTATGTTTGACAATGTGTGGCTAGTTGTCACTCATTTGCTAAAGTGAAACATATCTTGTAGACTACATATAACTGGAATGTGTTTAGCACTGGGAATCAGCCCTTTTTTTAGCTGTTTGAGGGCCACTTTCTGGAAGTAAACAGGGGATTATATATATATTTTACAATGTATAGAACCATCCTAAAGGCACCAAATGGTTTCTTCAACACAAATAACTTAACTTACAACTTCAACACTAAACAGCAATTACAATACTGTACAAATAAAAAAAGCACATAAAGTGCTAAGTAAGCGCAAATGAAGAAACAAATGTATCATTCCGTTCTGTTGCGTGGGCTGAAGTTTTTATTAATTCCGACAGAACTTGAACGCAGCATACTATCACGTCATGGTTATGTCTCGCCTCGTCATATCCGAAGCAGCCAACCACTACAGAGAAATAGAGAATCAAATCCAATATGTACACTTACTTAAGTTTTGACAGGAGCCAAACATAGATTATTTGTGCTTTGTTCAAATTGCTAATACATAACGCAATAAAAGCATTTGACCAGTGTTAGCGGAGTGTTGTCCCGGTTCTTCCCATTCTACCGACACTGCATGAATCACTGAAAAAAGTCAGAGGCGTGACGCTTGTAAGGTCACGTGATTTAATGTGTTCATGGACAATAATGGGATTTTTGTATCTGTATGTACATATTTGTGTTATATTTACGTGGTAATGACTTCAAATCGATTATATATCATTCGGCATAATTAAAATTAAACAAGTGACGTGATATTTAAAACTTTTTTTCTCAGCGGATTTAACAACCTGGAAACTTCCGGTTTTCAGTCAGAGTCACATGACCAACACAGAGTTTGACCCAGTTTGACCAGCAGCAAGACAGCTTTCTTTTGGAATACATCAGTTTAATCATGCGTGGGTTAATTTGTGGACCAAAAGTAGCCGCGTGCGGGATGGTGTTGAGCGCGTGGGGGGTTATAATGCTGGTGAGTGTGTTCTTTGTTAACTTCTTTATTCTCGATTTTCTTACCTTCATGTTCAAAAGACTACAGTCATTCAGTCCCTCTTCTAACAGTACCCAAAAGACAGGTTTCCTCGTTACTGTTTGAGTTCCACTTACATGAGGTAACTAAGGCATATTATCACGAAAAGTAGCAAGAAATTACAACTTCCCAAATAACCAGGGGGTTGAGTCAACACTTCTCTAAAGTAGTTTTAGATAGGTGGGAGAAGTACACATGTCTTGTAACTGAGTTGAAGTACCAGAGTGTAGGAATACCCAGTTACAAGTAAAAGTCCTACATTCAAAATGTTACTGAAGTAAAAGTCCAAAAGTATTAGCATCAACATATAGTACACCTACACCATTTACCTCTGAACTGTAGTGGGTTAGAAGTACAAAGTAGCTTAAAATGGAAATAAGTCCCTAAAACATTTTACTTAAGTACAGTACTTCAGCAAATGTACGTAGTTACTTTTCAACACTGCCTATACTTCAATCAATCAATCACTGAAAGCAGCAAGAAGTTGAGTCAACAATAATGGAGTTTAAATAGGAACAGGTGCAGTTGCATAACATTTTCCAAAAATGTCTTTTTTCTGATTTTTGTAACACACTGTAAGTTGACCTTTTTCTGAAATCTTTGAACTAATATACTATAACTTTTTGTCTGATGTTTTCAAACTTAAAATACTATGACACACAAAACATTTTCTAAAATGTTCGACATATTTTATTATAAAAAAAAAAATCTGGATATTTTTGACCTATGATTTTTATTTATTTTATTTACACACGCCATGACCTTTTTTCAACTTGCTATATTCTGACTTTTTTCTTATATTTTCAACATGCTATACTACAGTATGAATGTGCTTTTTCAACATACTATACTGTGATTAATATTTTCCGATATATATATTTCTTTTTTTAATTAATGTTGTGTTTAAGGTTGATGTTATAAACTGACTGTATTCTGTTGTTAAATGTTGCACTTTAAAACAAGTTTGGTCATATTATTTTTGATGAAATTAAACATTAAGTTTAGTTTAATCATACTTTTGTCATATAACTTTACTTTTACTTGTATTTATATATTCAAAACAAAAGCCATTTCGACCCCTGTCTGACCCCCCCCTCCCCTCTTTCTCAGGTCATGCTGGGGATTTTCTTCAGCACACACTCAGCCGTGCTGTTTGAAGATGTTCCTGTGACAGAAGACGACCTCAAAGAGTAAGGACTTTACTACCCCCCCCCCCCCACAGAGTACACAGACCGTTATTGACATTTTAAATAATATTAATAGAGTATGCCGAAGACAAAATGTAGCTGTCAGAAACCCTCACTAGATCCTACTTTGCCTCAGATTTCCATATGACATCCCTAATCACTAATGACTTCATACAATATTTACATTAGTGAACTTTTTATATCTGTATGTGTGTTTAACTTACTGTGTTTCCTTGCTTTGAGTCTTTAAATCCATCTTTTTACAAGATAAGGTAAAAAGATAAACACATATTATTTGAACATAATAACAACAACAATTTGAACATAACAACAACTCATTCTGTTCAAAAGGAAGCAAACATCTCCTACAATTCTGAAGTATTCCTTTAATGATTTAACAATGTTGTTGTTCTGATGTTGTCCTCCTCAGTACGGACCCACCCCGCAGGATCTACGCTCTGTACAACAAGGTGGGCTACAACTGCTTCATCGCTGCTGGTATCTACGTGCTGTTCGGACTCTTCTCCTGCTGCCAGATGAAGCTCAACAAGCGCAAGGTCAATTCTTTATTAGTTTTTATTTGATTTATTGAAAGGGTTAGGCCAGAGTAAAGGACGAAGGGAAGGGAGCCCTGATTGTGTATACAATACAATACGTACTTTCTTCTGATGTACTCGCTTTAACTGATGTTGAGAAATGTAAGGTATTTAATGTCACATCCCGCATTTTTTATTTCTTAGTTTATTTCATTAACGGATGCACTTTGTTCAGAACTTCAGAATATAAACTCATATTTTTCCAAATAGCATAGGTAAGTTACAAAGAAAAAAATCAAACGAATAAAGAATAAGAAAAAGAGGGAAAAGAATCTAAGCAGTAACATATACGTTATATTTAGAGTTATTTAGAGCTGGTTACAAAGCAATGACTCATGGGTCGAACAAAACACAGGGATGATTTCACGCGGTGGCTGTTTCTCAATGTCGAGTAAAGCTGCTCCAGAGCCACTATTTCAAGCATACCACGTCATCGAGTGCCGCCGAAGGACTGTTCCAATGTCCAGGATACTTGGAATTCTACTGAGCCCGGCGTACTTCGTAGCGAGAAATTTCGAGGCTGCACATGTGTAGACTCCGCGGTCTTAAAATCCCCACAATGCTTTGCGCACAGACCAATTTCCCCAAATCTGTGGTGGAAAATGTAAGGCGGGCCTCTCATATGACGCACACCTGCACACTTCACTCTTCATTTTCCGAATGCCAGGAAGTATTCTTGCCTCACTTCTGAAGCAAGTGACTCTGAAGACATGTGCTACCAAGCAAGCGTACTCGACATTGAGAAATTCGACATGTATATACCCCCGTCATCTACATACAGGGTTGGGAGGGTTACTTTGTAACTGTAATCAGTTACTGATTACTGATTACATGGCTCTGAAAGTAATCCGAATACAGTTACAGTTACGTGTCTTTAAAAAGTAACGTAATCAGATTACTTTTAGATTACTTTTAGATTACTTTATTTTTCCATCACAGATGGGTATGTTTTGGTGAACAGGAGACACAAAAAGCAAAAGGAAACTGAACATGTTTTTACTGTTTTAATGGTTTATCAAGAGCACACTGAAACACAACATCTGAAACGATGCAACAACATAATACACTTTTTGGGGATGCAGCTTGGGATGTGAGAAGAGTGAGGGACACGGCTTAGAACGGGCGTGTCGCCTTCTGTCCTGCCAGTGTTGGCAGGACATGAATTAAAATGTCGAACTCGGACTTCATTTTAAGGACATTTCGGCCAGGGGTGGAGAGCTATATTTGTTTAAGCACCGGATCGGCAAAACAGGAGTGTGTGCACCAGTCTGCCTTGATCTATGAATTCATGTCCGTGACTCTCACAGTATCTGCTGCCCACAGCTGTTTTATAGAAGGAACACCTCCTTCACTTCATGACATCTCTGCAGCACCAGGAGGCAGCGGGAGGGTTAACTCAGCCTCTGAGAAGACGAGCTCGCAGTGCCTTTCACGCACCGCCTTTCACGCACCGCCTTCACTGTGTTTACCTTCAGAAATAATCATTAGTAAGACTAAAGAGCGACCGCAGGCTGATGTGTTTTAACCACACACACACACACATGCGATTTAAACGCAGACTTTTGTTCCTCCATGTTTCGTTGTTATTGTTTCAGAGCGAGCGGACCCGCGATTTTCTTTCAAACGCTTTTTTGGCCCATCTGCGGCGGTAATAGGTTTTGTGCGCTGTGATGATTCGGCTGTACCTTTAGTAATGAATATTACATGTTGTGAGGAAATCTTTCCACCAATAATTCCAATAAGTAATCCAAAATGTATTCACTTCAGGTTTACGAAAGTAACTATAATCAGATTACTCATTTTTCAAATGTAACGCGAGCTGAATACAGTTACTTGATTTTTGTATTCTGATTACGTAACACCGTTACATGTATTCCGTTACAACCCAACCCTGAATATATATATACATTTATATACATACATACACACTTACTTGTATACATATTAGCATGCGCAGCCTTATGTTTAGCAGCTCAGCATAACTAAAAACAACCAGCATGCACTGGGGAAAGGAAAACATGCTCTGTGCTTTAGCCCAAATAATAATATGAATCATTTAAAAATAAAAAGAGCATTACATTTTAGTTTTAGTTTTTGCAATATTCAATCCATTTTCTCCACCCGTTATCCCCAGTTGTGCAGTTTTATCTTCCAAGAATATGCCAAAAAAGTGAATTTGTTGTCTTGTGCGTTTTATTATTATTATTATTATGATATTCATTTCTAATTCCTCCTTCCATTTTTCTTTGAACCCGAATTTATCTCGTTTATTTGTATTAGTTAGGATTTAGCTAATGATAGATATTAGGTTTTTAATAGTTTTCTAGAATACGCTTTACAAAAGAGAATGACCAAAACTTTGAATGATATATTATATTGAGTTGTGAACTTCCCAAATGTTCAGAATAATTTTAAAACATGAGGAATCTGTGTTTTTATCAAGGTCTCTTTCTGTATGTCTTGTACACATCATATCCCCTTTGTGGATTGAGTCACTGGGTGTGTTTGTCTCAGAGGTCTCAGTTCTGCTCCTGGTCAAAACCCCCTGAACTATGGACCAGAGTTCCTGTTAGCCGGTAATTACCGGACTATGACCGGTAACATATGCTGAAGACCGGCAAATCTAAATCTCCGGTCAAAGTGTCCGGTCAAAATAATTTCCCCTTAGCGCAATACCACATCAGTTGCGCCACTTATGTGACAGACAAGAGAGTATGTGACAGACAAGAATATCAATTATAATGTCTAACACTTAATAAAGAAAGAGATTTCCTGTATGGGATGATTGTGCGTTGATCTGTTGGTAATGCCTCGGGTGGGCACTGCGCTATACTTTGCTAACTCACCCGGTTGCATAGCGACGCTTATTGTTTAGGTGTCTTTTAATAAGCAGGTAGTCATATCATTAGCTAGAACTAGCTGGATCTGATCGATATGGACATAAACGAGAGTAAAGTCTAATCTGACGGGAGAGAGAGATCAGCTGCTGCTGACGAGTCGACACGCAGCTCTGCATGATCACCTGCAGCGGGTGATGGAACAAAACACACACTTCAGGTTAGAATATCACACGTAGCTATTTTAATGACCTCTCAAACTAACTAAACTAGTTATAGAAATGTTTAGTTTGACTCTCGGGTCACTCATTACTGATCCGCGAGCTGCATGAGACTGACGCGCTGCCAGGAGAGGGAGAGCGCTCCGTTTATCATATTGTAAATTACTGAACACTTTTGAATAATGTAGTTAATCTACTCTAATTTGTTTTTTTAATATCGAATCATATCAATTTGTTTTAAAGCTCAATAAATAAAGAAGACCTTTGACCGGCACTTTTCAAATTTTGTCCGGAAGATTTAAACTTTAACGGACAAGTTGACCGGCGAAAAAATATTCTAACGGGAACTCTGCTATGGACTACAATTCTCATGAACCCAGAACGAAACACTGCCGGTTTACAATACAATCCAGGAAAGTCAGTTGAAGATGATGGTCCATGATGTTGAAGCTATAAAAGACAGTTTGATCAGCTATAGAGCATGAAAGTATCAAATCATTCATTATCATCTGGTAAATCTTCCCCGTACTATATCAAGTCATTAATATAAACCCCTCTTTTACCAAGTGCAGCACTGAAGTAATGAACACATTAATGCATCAATAATTATAATACAATATTTTAAATATATGGTGCTTAAATCGTGCATTCTGCGTAACGAGTAGTTTTACTTTTCAATGCAACACTTTTACTTGTAACTGAATATTTTTACACTGTATTATTGCTACTTTTACTTAAGGGAATCATTTGAGTACTTCTCGCACCTCTGATTATTTATTAAATATGTCCTTAACCAGTTTTATATTTAATGATATAACTGTTTTCTGTTCTTTAGGAGTACCTGGTGCACTAGTGCCTCCTGATTGGCCGAGAAGTTCTATGATCATGTCTTCGTCTCAGGATCTAAACTCCTGACAATTATCTACAGGGGGGGGGAGCTGTGAGCAATGTTGTGCACCTTTCTGTATTTCAAATTAGATTGATTCTACCTCTGTGCTAAAATGATTTGTTTGTGCCATGATGATACCCACTGCTGTTCTCCAGAGTTAACTACATGTAAGGGTTGTAAATGATATTGTCCTGATTTGCTCTTTCAAACTGTACTGTACAAGTTCATGTATTTCAAATTGCCAGAATCCAGCTGTGTGTGGAACGTTTGATCACATTTCCTTCCTGCTTACTTATCACCGTACAGTTCCTCAAAAAAATCCTATCCTGTCTCTATTTATGGCCAAGGTCGCATTACATGTATATAGTGTTCGCTTTATTCACATGAATTCTGGAAAGCTTTTTATTTACATGTTTATATGTCCTTTATTTCAATAAACGGTAAACTGGAACGTTCAACTTTTTAAGACATCATCAACATCTGTAATTGAAGTATTTAAGTTTTGTAATAAAGTGCATGGGTATATATGTAATGACATACCAAGACTCCAACTTGCACACACTGCACAACACACAAATAGAACATTGTCGAGAAAATATATATATTTTTAATGAGATGGTATGTCGAAAATGTAAAAAACAACAACATAGTATATAGATTGTCGAAAGTATTTGAAAAAAACGGGATAGTATAGCATGTTAATTATTTGAAAAAAGGACAAAGTATGTCGAAAATTTAAAAAAACTACATAGTATAGTACACGTGTCAAACTCAAGGCCCGGGGGCCAAATCCGACCCTTGGTGGATTTAATTTCGGCCCGCAGGATCATTTCTAATTACTATTAGATCTGGCCCGCCGGTATATCGCACGCACACCTTCACTCCATCCTGAGGGTTTCCTCCGCTCAGAGCCTGAGCCCAAACATTGATGACCTTGCACCCAAGATGAGATGCCAAGTATCTGCTTTAACTAGCATCACGGAGCAGCACACTGAGTTCAATGGATGTTTCCTTCTGCACTTTTTTTCTTGAGACAACAGGGCAGGTTATTTTGTTTTTTTAGCGAAATAGTTTTTTTTAAGCTGTTGTTGGCCTGTGGAAAAATGTAATCATAAGAAATTACTTAAAGCTGCAGATAGAGCCATAAGAAATTAATGCAACTGATTATTTAATGTTTAATGTTGTTTTTATAGGCAATAATTTAAGCTTTGTTAGTTCCAGGTTTAATATGTACAATCAGTTATTTCAATACGTTTTGCAATAAACATTGAACCAGTCCGGCCCTCGACTAGTACCCATTTTTTTTATCTTGGCCCACTGTGTATTTTAGTTTGACACCCCTGTCGAAAGTATTTTTAAAAACAGCATAGATATACATATATGTTGAAATTATAATTTTTTTAAAACTAACATAGTATGTCCAAAAAATGTAATAACGTAAGTCAAATATACCAAAAAAGTGGCAGATATTTAAATAACGACATAGTATATAGTATGTCCAAAATATTTATTTTTTTAAACACATAGTATAGTAAGGTTGAAAGTATTTTTAAAAAACAGCACAGTATAGTATGTCGAAAATATAAAAAAAAAAAACATACTATGTTGTTTTTTCTTTAATTCTCGACAGACATACTAAATCCGCCTTAATTTTCCCTACATATTATAGTATTTTTTCTGGTACTTTTTCAATACACTATTCATTTGTCTTCATTATTCTGTCGTTCCCCCTTATATTTGGCCAGTAAACACCTGTGCTAGGAATGTCATTGGATCACATTATTCAAAAATATTGGTTTCGTGACAAAATACGTCTACTGCTACAACTTAACACATTGTACACTTTGTCCAACACCAGTGGTGGAATTTAATAAAGTAGATTTACTCAAGTACTGTACACATTTGAGGTACTTGTACTTTACCTGAGTCTTTTAAATGTATGCTACTGAATACTTTGGCAGCTTTAGTTACTATTTACTTTATAGATTCAGAGTATGAGATAAAACCAATTATAAATCAACTAATAAGTACAAATTAACATTAGCATTTCATTTAAGGCTAAAATATCCAGATCAACTTACAAAGTCATTCAAATTAGCTCAAACTTTTCCAATTGTGATGGATGAATTAATGCATTACTCCTAAGTGAATCCTGAAATGGCCCATTAAGCATAACGAGTACTTTTACTTTTGTCACTTTAAATGTATTTTTAATGGCAAACTTTTTTACTTTTACGTAAGTAAGATTTTTGAATGATTGCATGAAATGTAGTATTGCTACTTTGACTGAAGTACAAGATCTCAGTACTTCTTCCACCACTTTACAACACACAGCATATTCCATAAAATGTTTCCTTAACATCATAAATAGTTTAATATTCAAACACATATAAACATATTTCTCCATACTTGTGTTTTCTTTTGATTACAACATTGAATGTAATGACTCCCTGAGTGTTTCTCAATCGCGAGGATGCTGGTTTGATAGTCGCGTACTTCCAAGTCACTTCCTTCTGAAACTAAGCAAGTATGCTTCCAAGCCACGGGCTTCGGAAAACGAAGAAGAATGGAACAGGCTAACAAGTGTGCCACTCTCTCTAACGGTTTAAACAAACTGTACCGAAAATAAATACCTCACAATGTCTATCTAATTATGAACTTGCTTTACTTTCACGGAAGACATCTTTGGTGATAACAAACAAATGTAACAAAGTAACATATTTACCAACACATGTTCTACGCCACTACACTTACATTTAAATGTGTGCTGTGTCGGTTCAGCCATTCTCCGCAAGGGTTTTTGAAATTGGTCTGTGCGCAAAACATTGTGGGGATATTAAGGACGCAAAGTCTACCCATGTGCAGCCTCGAAATTTCCCACAAACCAAGGACGCGGCCTCGGTGGAATTCCAAGTATGCTGGAGATTGGAACAGTCCTTCGGCGGCACTCGATGACGTAGCATCCTTGGAAGCCAGTATCCTCGAGATTGAGAAACGGCCTCTGACTCTGAATCTGGATGTTCTCTAAATGGTGATGCTGTTCTCCACACGGCTGGGCAGCAGGAACAGGTACTGGAGCTCCAGTCCTTCATTCTGACCCAGGATCTGCTCCTCGATTTCCTTCAGCTCTGCTCTGAACCTGTCAATCACCTCCTGGGCCCGCCCCTCAATGAAATGCTCCTCAGTGTATTGTCCCAAAGGAATCTAGGCAGGAGGAAACAGGAAGTTACAGAGGAAGTGTTAGAGCCAGTTTACTTTAAGATGATTATTGTTGGAACTTTTGCTAAGTGGTTTAGATTGAACGTATAGATAGATGGATAGATAGATAGATAGATAGATAGATAGATAGAGAGATAGATATATGGATAGATAGATAGAGAGATAGATAGATAGATAGATAGATAGATAGATAGATAGAGAGATACACTGAACAAAAATATAAATGCAACACTTTTGTTTTTGCTCCCATTTTTCATGAGATGAACTCAAAGATCTAAAACATTTTCTATATACACAAAATAAGCATTTTTCTCAAATATTGTTCACAAATCTGAAAAAATCTGTGATAGTGAGCACTTCTCCTTTGCCGAGATAATCCATCCCACCTCACAGGTGTGGCATATCAAGATGCTGATTAGACAGCATGATTATTGCACAGGCTGGCCACAATAAAAGGCCCCTCTGAAACGTGTAGTTTTGCTTTATTGGGGGGGTCCGAAAACCAGTCAGTATCTGGTGTGACCACCATTTGCCTCACGCAGTGCAACACATCTCCTTCGCATAGAGTTGATCAGGTTGTTGACTGTGGCCTGTGGAATGTTGGTCCACTCCTCTTCAATGGCTGTGCCAAGTTGCTGGATATTGGCAGGAACTGGAACACGCTGTCGTATACGCCGATCCAGAGCATCCCAAACATGCTCAATGGGTGACATGTCCAGTGAGTATGCTGGCCATGCAAGAACTGGGATGTTTTCAGCCTCCAGGAATTGTGTACAGATCCTTGCAACATGGGGCCGTGCATTATCATGCTGCAACATGAGGTGATGGTCGTGGATGAATGGCACAACAATGGGCCTCAGGATCTCGTCACGGTATCTCTGTGCATTCACAATGCCATCAATAAAATGCACCTGTGTTCGTCGTCCATAACATACGCCTGCCCATACCGTAACCCCACCACCACCATGGGCCACTCGATTCACAACATTGACATCAGAAAACCGCTCACCCACACGACGCCACACACGCTGTCTGCCATCTGCCCTGAACAGTGAAAACCGGGATTCATCGTGAAGAGAACACCTCTCCAACGTGCCAGACGCCATCGAATGTGAGCATTGGCCCACTCAAGTCGGTTACGACGACGAACCGGAGTCAGGTGGAGACCCCGATGAGGACGACGAGCATGCAGATGAGCTTCCCTGAGACGGTTTCTGACAGTTTGTGCAGAAAGTCTTTGGTTATGCAAACCGATTGTTGCAGCAGCTGTCCGAGTGGCTGGTCTCAGACGATCTTGGAGGTGAACATGCTGGATGTGGAGGTCCTGGGCTGGTGTGGTTACACGTGGTCTGCGGTTGTGAGGCCGGTTGGATGTATTGCCAAATGCTCTGAAACGCCTTTGGAGACGGCTTATGGTAGAGAAATGAACATTCAATTCACGGGCAACAGCTCTGGTGGACATTCCTGCTGTCAGCATGCCAATTGCACGCTCCCTCAAAACTTGCGACATCTGTGGCATTGTGCTGTGTGATAAAACTGAACATTTCAGAGTGGCCTTTTATTGTGGCCAGCCTAAGGCACACCTGTGCAATAATCATGCTGTCTAATCAGCATCTTGATATGCCACACCTGTGAGGTGGGATGGATTATCTCGGCAAAGGAGAAGTGCTCACTATCACAGATTTTTTCAGAATTGTGAACAATATTTGAGAGAAATGGTTATTTTGTGTATATAGAAAATGTTTTAGATCTTTGAGTTCATCTCGTGAAAAATGGGAGCAAAAACAAAAGTGTTGAATTTATATTTGTGTTCAGTGTAGATAGATAGAGAGATAGAGATAGATAGAGAGATAGATAGAGAGATAGAGATAGATAGATTAGATAGAGAGATAGAGAGATAGAGATAGATAGAGAGATAAAGATAGATAGAGAGATAGATAGAGAGATAGAGATAGATAGAGAGATAGAGATAGATAGAGAGATAGAGAGCACTTCCTCACTGCCCAACTTTTGAACCTGTACGGAAACAATTCTTCCCAAAACTCAAACATAAGCATCCTCAAATATTGAAAAATGAAAATGAAAAACTAAAAATACTTCTCGGGGAATATAAAGAGAGCTGCATTGTGGCAGCACAGTTTGTCTCTGCCTGCCACAGTCTGAGGGAACCGGAGAGAGCAGATACACCAGGTCTCACATCTTATATATCTTAAGTATATATATCATATTCTATTTTGTATTAATGTATTATATGAATGAAATGAATCTGTATTGCTTGTAAAAAAAAAATCTTAGCAGTTTGTTTATAACTGTTTATTTGTTTATTTGTGTGTATTTTTGTATCGATGTTACAACTATACATAGCTTTGGCAATACTGTATGTAAATATGGTCATGCTAATAAAGCTTTTGAATTGAATTGAATTGATAGAGAGATGGATAGAGATAGATAGAGAGAGAGATAGAGAGATTAGATAGATAGAGAGATAGATAGATGGATAGAGAGATGGATAGATTAGATAGAGAGATAGATAGAGAGATAGAGAGATAGATAGATAGAGATAGATAGATTAGATAAAGAGATAGAGAGATAGATAGAGAGATAGATAGATAGATAGATAGATAGATTAGATAGAGAGATAGAGATAGATAGATTAGATAGAGAGATAGAGAGATAGAGATAGATAGATTAGATAGAGAGATAGATAGAGAGATAGAGATATATAGATTAGATAAAGAGATAGAGAGAGAGAGAGATAGATAGATAGAGATAGATAGAGAGATAGATTAGATAGAGATCGATTAGATAGAGAGATAGAGAGATAGATAGAGAGATAGAGATAGATAGAGAGATAGATAGAGAGATAGAGATATAGATAGAGAGATAGATAGATAGATAGATAGATAGAGAGATAGAGATAGAGAGATAGATAGATAGATTAGATAGAGGGATAGAGAGATAGATAGATAGATAGATAGATAGATAGATATAGAGATAGAGAGATAGATAGATAGATAGAGAGATAGATAGATAGATAGAGAGATAGATAGATAGAGAGATAGAGAGATAGAGAGATAGAGAAATAGATAGATAGAGAGATAGATAGAGAGATAGAGAGATAGATAGATAGATAGAGAGAGATAGAGAGATAGAGAGATAGAGAGATAGATAGATAGAGAGATAGAGAGATAGAGAGATAGATAGATAGAGAGAGATAGAGAGAGATAGATAGATCGAGAGATAGAGAGATAGATACGTTATTGATCCCAATTTTGGAAATGTTTGCGTTGCAGCAGCATAGAAACACAAAGGAATGTACATAAGAGAAATTAAGACACAAGAAATGAACAGTCCAAAATATTTCAGAAATAAAATAGCATACAACATTTAAAAGGTTAAAGAATAAAAAATGTACAATGTGTGTCAAATGTCATTGTGTTAAATGTTGTTTTATTGCTCGATTTTAATTTGACATTTTCTTTCTTTCTTATTTCTTACCCCTGTTTTTTTACCCTATTTGAGCACCTGATAAACGCTTGATAAATAAAATTTCAAAATATAATATATATAGTATATATTTGACCACAATCTTTTTAGTTATATTAGGTTACACAGAGAACTCCTTTTTTTTACATTTAAATGAAGGAAGTATAAATATGTACATGCTGCCTGCCTGCTAAATAAATATTATGTGATGCAAGGTTACATTTGGAAACAAATTGAGGCGAGTCAGAACCCAAAGGACAGTGGCTTTTTATTTGAGAAATGCACTAAAACGCCACGACAGGAAGTAATGGAGTCCTCACATAGGCGGCGCGTGAGGCTCAGGTTTGGGAAGGCTAAATCACTTTTTTTACCTGTCGCTGCCCGCCTCCGGCGTCTATAGAAAAGAGATCAGCTCAGTGAAAGCACCGCCTGCTGACCAATCAGAGCTCAGTGTGCGGAGTTTAAATCTATCAAGTCATATTACAGGATAAAGGAAATACAGTTTAAACTGCCGTATGCAGAGAAGACGCCGACGTGTCGCACTTATCATTCATATCACATTCAATCAGATTGTGACGAAGGTAACTTCGTCACTGTGAACTGACGGCTTCGGACCTGGTAACTCAGCACTTTGGTGAACAGTTTTGCACTTTATGAGCGCGATTGCACAGTACCGTTTGGCATGGCATATTTGCACATTTTATATAATTTATACTAATTATTGAGAGAGTATTTATTAAAGGATTAAACCGTATTAATTGAAATGTCGTCTGGCAGGTGCTGGTCGGGCCCTCGGCTCCGCCTGACAAGATAGGGGAGTTAGCGAGAGCGCCGAAAGTGTTTATGCTGGTGTATAATGACAGCGGTTAAGAATAATCCGGGTGCAAATAATATGTGGGGGGTGTAGACATCATAGTGTTAAGTGGCATTAATTGTACAAGTGCTGACTGCGTTTAGTTGGGTGTGTACTTCTGTTCAGTTATATGTTTCTGTTTGAAAAGTGTTCCCCCTCCCATTATGTCTGTTGCTGGATTGTGTGCACCTGGGGCCCTGTGTTGTCTCCTCCCCCCTCACCTGTGTCTAGTTGCTGATTAGTGTGTGTGGGTATTTAGGCTCTGTTTCCCTGGCTGTTAGGGGGAGGTAGTGTGTGTGCGATCCTGGTGGCTGTGCTCATGTGAACAGCAGATTGAGGCTGTGTCATGTTTGTGAGTAATAAATGCCCACACCGGCTTATATTTGAATTCTCTGCCTCTTTCTCCTTGCTTGGTCGGGCCGCTCAACGGTCAGCGTCACACAGATCATCGATCATATAATATCATAGCCTATATTATCTCCTTATCTGAGTCAGCTGAGCCGTGCAACACTCACAGCGTCACATACTGTATGCAGGGGCGCCGTAAGGGGGTGAAAAGTTAGGACGATTCTAAGGGCCCATGACTGACAGGGGCCCCAAAATGTTCAGAACATTAAGAAAAAAAATGTAAGTAACCTTTAATCAATAATTAACATTAATAGAACGTTATATTGATAAATTACTCACTAAACTTACGATACATTTAACTTATTTTCTTCCAAAAATTAATTACCCAAAGCCTCTGTACACCCCCTTCTATTTACATGTAATGGTTTGGTCCTGCCTCCAAACGCGGTGCGGCACCGGCACTTGCAGAGAGTGAAAGCATGTGAGGAGGGATGCTAGTACTTAGCCTATACGTGTGGTGTACCATGTTTCAACAACAAAGTCAGGCTCTAAGCAAAGAAGAGAAAGGAGAGAAAGACAAGAGAGAGGGACTAAAGGGCGACAGCATGTCACCCAGTTTTTCACAAGAAAAGGTGGGTGTGGTCCATGAGTGGTGGAAATTAGTCTGTTAGCTAATGTTTTTTTGTTTACTAAGCTGACATTAAGTACTGTTAATATCTTTACAGAAAATTCAGAGGTCTTTAATTTCACTGCTCTTTTAGCTGATATTTAAAGGTATGGTAGGTAAGTAACTTCAGAAGCACTTTTTGTTATATTCCATGGAATGCTCTTAACATCCGATAGCAATGAATATATTAAATGCTTTGACAATAAATACATACAAACATGTCATCTGTGGAAGCCGTGGCGCTGTAAAAAGCACGACCAATCATCTGAGCTGGCCCGGCTAAAATAACTGGATGGCCTACCTGCCTGTCAGCCTTCCATCTGTGCACAAGCTTATCTCTTGCCCTCATTGGTCATGTGTGCATTTGTGTGTTGGAGGAGGGGCTCTGTGAGGAACTCTGAAGGAAGGGGCAGATTTTGTTTTGTACTTTCAAATTCTAGCGCACTCGAGCTGGTTTCTCCATTCGTACCTACCTACCTTTAAAGAATGCAGGCACATTTTTAGCGCCTATTCATACTAATTCAGTTGTCCCTCCCCCTGGTGCCAGGTCCAACAGATCCATCTTTAGGCTCAGCAGCCCTGTCCCCCCATAAGGCTGAACCTGAACCAGCTTTTCTCCCAACTGAAGGAGGTGAGCAGCATTGTGTTGAATGACATGCCACTTAACATATCTGAAGGGAGACTGGAATACAATATATATATATATATATATATATATATATATATATATATATATAAACAAAAAGCTAACATCTCATTTCAATTATACATTTCAAACACAGTATTTTCCCACATAGCCAATGATCTATATAAAACTGCTTTTAGTCTATTTAGGATGATGGACAGTTTGAAGCATTGAGTGATCAGTCTGTAAACAAAATGTTAATCACTGACATTTTGGTTATGATATTAATACTAATGTTATTATATTAAAGCAGGGGTGGGGAACCTCCGGCCCCCGAGCCGTATACGGACCGCTAGACCATTTGGTATGGCCCTCGAGGTAATTTATAAACAAAGTGGCCTGTGCCTGGTGGTGGGGCCCAATGTGATATATTTTCATGGGGCCCAAAATCCCTGGCGGCGCCCCTGACTGTATGCAGAAGTATTATTTTAAGCAACACATTATTGACGAAACACTCAACTCAAATGTAATTTAAAGTCAGATCCACTCGTGTCTTAGATGGGGCAGTGATATCATAAAACTGTTACGCTTTCAAACACTCGGTAGTTTATTTATTTTGTAACCAGTTGTTCTGTATTCACCCTGCAGGTGGCTTGTATCCTGGATTATTATGTTTAAGTCATGGATGACTAATATTAGACAAATATGAACCTTAAAGTTCATATTTGTCTACTATAAGTTTACTTTTCATTAATGAAGTATGACGCTGCGCTGTCAGTACACTTGTCCCTGTTTGTGATTGGTCAAATGTTGCTAACCCCACCCCTTTCACGTGAACGCGCTCTCTGCTGGTGAGAGAAGCCCTGGCTTGATTTACCGAGTTGATATAAACCATCTCGTTTGTTGGGTTAGTTTAGATAACTCAAACATATCCAGGGTTTGAACTGGCTTCGTAGTACAGGGCACAGGTGGCTGCATAGCAGCGCTAATGTCAAAGACACAAACATTATACATTATATTTTTATTTTACCAGGATGCAGTGACACAAATATTTGGGAAGGCTTAGCCTTCCCTAGCCTACAGCACCCGCCGCCCCTGAGTCCTCATCACGTTAATGATCACCTGACAGATATACTCACTGCGTCTGGCTGGGCCCGCCCTAGATGCCATGTGATGGCCATCTGCACACAGGACTGGCTCACATCAGGGAGGGTGGCCATGATCATCTCCATGGTGACAGCATCTTTGTCTGCTGGGGGGGGGTGTCTCATGGTGCAGGGGGTGTTCGGGACCCAGGCGCACCAATCAAACTGGAGAAACATCAGAGAGAGGAGGAGTCAGAGCCCTGAGTGGGAAGTAGAACTATTTCCTCCAACAATTTACATCTCAAAACTGACTTTTGCAATAATCAGTGTGAGAAGAAGTACTTAGTAAAAGTACAAATACTATTATCTTAAAGTACTCCATTATAATTAAAAGTCCTGATCTCAACATGTTACTTAAAGATACCTATCATCAAAATATACTTAAAGAATAAAGAGTTCTCATTCTGCACAATGACCCATTTCGGAAGAATATAACATACAGAAGTATTATCAGCTAAGTGTACTTTAAGTATCAAAAGTAAAAGTACTTGTTGCAGAATGGATCTTTTCACAGTATTATATTATTATGGTTATATATTATCCTGTTTGTATACATGTAGGAGCATTTTAGTATGATAGTTGGTCAATGTGGAGCAATTTAGATACTTGAAATCCAGAGTATATTAGTATTACAGTACTGCATTACAATATGTTTTATATGTACAAAGTAACTGTATCTGTGAGTGTTAAATAAATATAGTGGGAGCAAAAGTTCAACATTTGCGTCTAAATGTAGTGGAGTAGAAGTTTAAAGTAGCATTAAATGAATATCCTCAAGAACAAATATGTTAAAACAGTACTTAAGTACAGTACTTGAGTGAATGTGATGTGAGCACCTGTCCGTTGTTGGTGGCAGCGTGCTGGGCTGTGGCGATGAAGATGACCACTGACAGCAGGGTGCTCAGCTCCTCCAGGGTCAGCCTGCTGGGCAGACCTGAAAAGGTGGAAATAATCAGGACTAATTATCTCATGTTTATATATGTGTTGTATGTATTCTGGTTTTTGTGCTTTTACGTTGGAATCAGGGTTGGAGTTATGTGGGAGCCAATGGGAGCTGAGCTCCCATAAGGAGGGGTCTGAGCTCCGATGAAAGCATTGAAATCATACATCTGTGGGGGTCGCTAATACATTACCAACAACCATTATTTTAATCACAAATAATGCATGTGTCAACGTAATGAGTGTTATTTACGTTAATGAGGTAAATAGGCTAAAATAAAAACATGTTTTCCAAAAGAACTACGCATCGTATTCTCTCTTGAATGACAATATGCACCTCCAAGGTTAAATACATTATTGCGCAATCTATGCCTGTGAGCGTGCTGCGCGAGCCGAGATGATGTGTGTGTGCGCGCGTCGTTGAACATTTTCATATTTAAGTTTGTAGCAAGTAGAGGGCTGTGTGTGTGTGTGCGTGCGTGCGGACGCGTTCGCATGCACGCACACACGGTTAGTTTTAAAGACCCCCATAAAACTCAGATTATAACTCGAACCCTGGTTGTAATAAAATAATGATATACATTAAACTGACCAAAGTTGGGCAGCTCTGTGAAGCCCTCCTGAGTGATGTCTCTGAACCAGGCCTGGAGCTCCTGGTCCTCCGTCACGTCCTCGTCTGACTGGTAATAAAGACCCACAATGCCCGAGACAAAACTGGAGAAAGAGGCGCAGAAAACAAATGATTTATTAATAGGTTAACAGTTCCTTCATTATTTTACTATCCCAGTTTCAAGTTTCAGACAGAGGGCGAAAAGAGATGCTGCAGCACAGGCAGTATGAGAAAGATAAAGAGCTTTCTGAACATTAAAGCATGGAGACATGTCCCAGTAGAGACACTACATACAAATATGAACCTGAACATGTGCATAACCTGTGCACAAACACACAAAATACATATTTATATTGTTGAACTTCAGGGGGCTCTGTACAAGTCTGTATCATTATAACCACTCAGGTACCTCAATATAAAAAACACCCTACATTATTGTGATATGGCATTATAAAGCTCTTAAATGTGTACAAGCATGATCATTCATGTCCTACAATATTATTATGGAATAAAATGGATCTCTGTTAAAAATGAAAGTGTGGAAGTAAGATCTGCTAAATATCGGTTGCTACCATATCTGCAATGGTCGAATCACATGTTAGGGCTTAATATCCCTTTGGTGGATACAAAGTGAACACAAGGACATTCTAACTGGTCTGTTGTTTCTGAGATCCCTGGGTCTTCTTGTTTGCAGAATAAAGCAGAGCCAGCAGCATGTGTGTGAATACACAGAGTGTGTGTTGTGTACCTGTGTATGGCCTCCCACAGCATCAGACTGTTGTCTCTGTAGAAGTATTTGGGGAGCTGGAACACACCCCTGTCAGCGAAGTCGTTGGGGGGCTGCAGGGAGCGGTACGTCAGCACCTTGTACTCCCTCTGGGCCAGGATCATAAGGCCGTCCCCCCCGGTGGACACAACCTACACACACACACACACACACACACACACACACACACACACACACACACACACACACACACACACACACACCATGGTTAGCTCCATCATTATCGGATGCACACACATGCACACATTATATAATTTTCAAATCAAAATGTAATTATGTAGCACTTTTCATACACAAAAGTGATTCACCAGCTTTGTGATTAAAAACAACTAAGGGACTGAATAAAAAAGGAATAAAATCAATAAATAAATTCAAATAAAATACATAAAAATGAATAAAATCTGAATAAAATCAGATACAATCTGAATAAATCCTTGCCCTCAGGTCTTCTGGGAGGCTGGTCTACAGTGGTGGGCCGTAATAAGAAAAAGACGCCTCACCGGGGGTCTTTGTTTTCACTTTGGGTATGATTAAACTGCCGGTAACAGAAGACCTGAGGGGTCCTAGGCCCAAGACCAATAAGAGCTTTAAAAACCAATACAAGTGTTTTAAAATGGATCAAACTATGCGGTGGGGAAGTTAAACCTTCCAGTTACATATTATTTTTCAGTGACACACCCTTTTGAAGATGCCGTTGGACGAGAGGAGCTGAGTGCGCCCCCTGCAGTTGATCTCCAGGGTGTAGCGCAGGTGAGGGGACAGGAGCTGCAGGAGAAACAGAACACTGATCAGAACACCATGACAACCAGAGAACATAACAGAAAAAAAACTGAGCTGTTAAGATCTGGAAAACACCTCAGGTTACAATTCCTCTGCAATGCGAGTAATAGACATAGATTGCTGTTTGTTTGTTTGTTTGTTTGTTTGTTTGTTTGTCTCTTCTTAGTCTGTTTTTGTTTTGTGGGTTTTATTATGTGTTGGCCTTAATATGTTGGTATTGTCTCACCTTGTAACTTCTGGGGGAAAAAAATATTGGGAAGAGAAATAATGTTTTCATTCATTAATTGTTTCCAGTTGCCTCTATTTTTTTATTTGAAAGGCTTGCCAGTAAAATAATTATGGAATTATGAGCCACCAGAAGTCCTTTGAGTGTGCCATTAGTATTTGTTGTTGTGTTGGTGTCAGTGAAGAAGGCTCTGAAGAAGACAATAAATAGTAATAGTAATAAATAGCACCTACGAATATCTTGTTGCAATAGATGAGAGTAACAAAGAGTAACACTTCCGGGCAAAAATAACGGCTCCGCCCACTTTTGGGGGAAAACAACGCTGTCAGTTGAACGGCGGTCAATACAAATTCTGAAGTTTTTGCCAATCCGATCAGAAATGTAAGAAAACCGGAGACTTTTGGATCTTCAACGAGCCCGATTCCAATGGCCAGACAGGCAAACAATTGCATTAAGCCATTATAAATCGACGATCGGGCTCGATATATGGTTAAATATAGCAGTAGACGATCGATTTTCATAGATGAGAGTAACATCTACGTGACTTTACGGCCCCGCCCACTTTTGGGGGAAACAACGCTGTCATTTGAATGGCAATCGAGCCTGAAGCCACAGAGCTCTTCTGTTACTGTCCTTTCTTCTTAGAGGAAGTACAGAAACACGTAACTCTGGATATGTTTTTATGTTTGAGGTGCAATAAACGACACAGCAGCTTTTTGGCATGTTAAAAACTATTATGTTCCGCCTCGCTTATGAGAGTAACAGCTGGAGAAATTACAGGCTCGCCTACTGATTTTAATTTAACCATATATCGAGACTGATTGTCGATTTCCAATGATCGAATGCAATTGTTTGCCTGACTGGCCATCGTAATCGAGCTCTTTGAAGATCCAAAAATCCACGGTTTTCAAAAAAATGTGATCGGATTGGCAAAAACTTCAGAATTTGTATTGACCGCCATTCAAATGACAGCGTTGTTTTCCCCCAAAAGTGGGCGGGGCCGTAATTTTTGCCCGGAAGTAACGTAGGTGTACCCGATCGGTCCCCCTGCCCTGCGCATGTGCGAGACGAATTTAACTTCTGTTAGACAGCTATATACCATACTAAATATTTATTCAGTATGATAGCTGTCTAACAGAAGTTAAATTAATTTCTCACTTATTCTGACAATGTA
The DNA here is from genome assembly GCF_902827115.2 of Pseudochaenichthys georgianus. Taxonomy (NCBI): domain Eukaryota; kingdom Metazoa; phylum Chordata; class Actinopteri; order Perciformes; family Channichthyidae; genus Pseudochaenichthys; species Pseudochaenichthys georgianus. The sequence goes on along the minus strand of NC_047520.1, from coordinate 10,358,526 downwards.
CTTAACCCCAAATAAAAGAACCCAATAAAAAGAGTTGTTAAATAATATTGAAGTCACGTTGTAATAACAATAACTCATCTCTCTCTCGTTTTCTTTTTGAGCTTTGCTAAAAGCCACTATGTCAAGTGTCCATCTTGGGTTGCCGCCCGGAGTTGTCCAATATGGCGGACCATCTCGCACATGCGCAGTACCGATCGGGCAGGGGGACGAATCGGGTAGTGACAACCTTAAAGGAGATATGTCATGCTTTTCTGGTTATTACCCGTCCACTTGTATGTTATGAAGGTTGTTATGCATGTAAACGGTATGCAGAGTCATAAACCCTCAAAGTGCACCCTGTAGCGAGTACCCTGTACCCTCTAACACAGAAAAGACCTCCCCAAAACGCCTCGTTGGAGATACGTCATTGTCCATTTGATTCTTCCGGGTACGGCATAATGTCAACCCGTACCCGGAACGAAATGGACCAATCCGTGGAGCCGTTACGTTACGTCCGCGGAGCCATTACGTTAAACCCCCACTGATTGGTCCAAATTGACCAATCCACGGACTTCCTCACACACACACACACACACACACACACACACACACACACACACACACACACACACACACACACACACACACACACACACACACACACACATGATTTCTGCTCCCTGGCTGCAGGCTGATAACAGACAGTTGGGATCGCGGAGAAATTCTCTCTGCAGACCCATTCTCACAGCGTTTATCAACCTTTTTCTTACTCAATATCAAGCCACACTTATTGTTTTTACTTCGGCTGTGACTTTGTGTGTGCTCAGGATGAGTTTGGCTGTGTTTAGCTGTGTATCGCTAAACAAGGAAACAACACCTCCACGGAGCTCAGCGCGATTCAGAACGTCCCGACCAATCAGAGCACACTGTGCTCACAGGGAGGGTGGGGGCTGGAGCTATAGAGAACCGCAGTGACGCGTCCTAAAACCCGGAAGTAAGTTAGCATTTTTAGCACTTCCGGTTCCTTCGTCAAAAAGCAATGCATTTTCTCCATAGGGTTTTGTAAAATAGCTGGAAATAAGGTCTGTGGGTGACACACATTTAAGAGATAAATCACGTTTTGTTCTACGACATTAAATACATCAGCAGTGACCCCACTGGTGATTTTTGAAGAGTTTACGTGTCTGAAAAACGATGGTTGTTACCGAGTGGCTGAATAGGACAACAGAAATTGTCGAGGCCGTTGTACGTCATTACGCCGAACATGTAAACACTCCTGCTAAATTTGTTTCCCCCTGTGTTCTGCTTGAAAGCAAGTACCTGCCTATCTTTAGTATCTGTAGTAGCGTTAGTATCTGTATATCTATATCTGACCATTAGAATCTGTATTTTTGAACGCTACCAGTTAGCTACGTTTGTTGCTTTGCTCCGGGTTGCAGCCACAGGTCTTCGCATGAAACGTGCTCGTTCTATCGTTTCCCGGCCAATGTTTTCCAAAGGAGAGTCTGGATTCGTGCCATGAGGTAAGCTGACGTTACATTTTTGTCCATGCCATGGTGAAATGTAAATGACGGGTAGTGACTGTATCGCCGTTTAAGAGATGGTGCTGCTGAAAAGACCGCAACATAAGTAAAGATAATGAATACATCCTATTAAAACCTGTGTGGCTTATATGATAAGTCTAATTAGTACAAGCAGCATAACGTTTCACCATGTAACTAAAGATTGTAGTCAGGGAAATCAGTTTGACATATTGAACTAATAACAAATAACCTCTGGCAGAGAACTCTACTCCATAGCTTCTCTTGGACGTACAATCATGTACATTTTACATTTATATTCAATTTAATATTCCATCCCTCACATACTTTTGTATATATAATAACTTATATTTTGTTTTTCTTGTTATGCTGCTGCAACACAAACATTTCCCAAATTGGGATCAATACAGTAATATTTTATCTTAATTAATTAAGAAATATAACTATTATAATTAGTGTAGCAGCTGACACCTATTTTCAATATGGATTAATCTACCATTTATTTCTTTAGTTCAATTTTGAACTATAACAATGTCAAAATAGTGAAAATGTTCACGAGACAAAGTGCAAGGTTATATCTTTAGATGTTTTGTTTTAGCCTATGTACTGTATGTCTTAATGCTCTTATATGTGACGGTGTGACTTCCATGAAACTAATGTTTTATATCTTCCCAACAGACGAGCTGACAGGAAACCTAACACTCTAACAACCACAACATTGCAAAGGCGAGCAAATGTAAATTAAAAACGATTCACAATTTCTTAATTTCTTCTTCTTTCTTGTAGTGAGGTGAAGCTGACCTTGCACTTGGTGCCAGTAAGGATGCTCCTCACGCAGGCTGAATGTTTCTCTTCCTTACTGACACAGAAGCCCTTGACTTGCAATGCTTCACTAATTGTCATTTCCCTGGCTCCGTAGGGACACTTTACCTCCAGCACAGCGGAAGACCCTACCAGACCATCTGGAGATGCCCCCAACAATCCTGATTGGGAGAGCCACACACCTGACTCATGGACCTGCATCTGGGTTGCAGTGGTGAATGCCCTAACGCCCTCACATTCATTCATAGTCCCCCACTGTACAGACAAAACACCATCAAGGGCCTGTTGTTGCCCTAGCACCCTGGCAATAAGGGAAGCAGTCACACGCTTTGACCTCAGGACAGCTCCAACGTTGCTGGCAGTCAACCTTCCTTTCCTGAACAAATGCCAGTTTGGGTTGGTTCGCTGACCAGTGGTAGCCACCTGAATTGCCCTCTGTTGCTCCTCAGACAATGCCATGCTTGCCACAATTGCCTCAGGTCCTTGATGCCCAACAGATTTGATAATTTCAGGAACAGTAAGTGTTTCCAAGCTGTAGTGTTCCTCTTCTGGCTCGGGGGAGAGAAGCCAAGAAATTCCTGAGAACCTGCCCCAGAGTCTGTCCCTCAGCCAGTCACGATCTTCGGAGGTGGGCTCTCTTGTCAGCGGGTTGAATGACTTATTGGTTGGAGGAAATAGCTCCTCCACTGAATGCGTATGTTTAGCTGCCTTTGGCTTCTTCCACTGACAGGGGGTGTCAGTGCAGCTGAAAGTGTGGATGGCAAAGATGGCTAATGAGCCGCATGACTGCATTTCCATTCTCCACGTGGGCATTCACAACATTTTGTGGAGAGAATTCCCTCTTCTCCTGTAGATACCTGTGGTGGTGGGATTGTTTTATTATTTAAAATATATTTACATTTGAAATGCCTTCCCAATTATCCCTTTAATTGTTTATAGCCTACTGTATGTTTATTTCATGGATATTTCTGTGTTTTCTGGTGTGTAATATTTGTAATAAAGATTTCATGTGACACATAAAATGGATTTGTGGATGGGAATTAATGTCACTAATGTGAATAAATTAACTCTAGGTTAACGGTACTCTTGCTATCACTACTCACCGACACTATAAACCTTGTCCCTCATGCTAGCCCTGACAACACCGGTATGCACACCTTCATCTAGGCTGCACTGTTTTACGTGTCCTGACTTGTAGTGGCTCTCTCCTCTATCTACACTCTTCTTGTCATCTTTGTAAAACGATATCAGACTGGTAATTGACACAGCCATGACTTCTAGTTAAATTCAGTGTGGCTACAATTAAAAGCTTTGTTAAAATATGCAAGTGTGCGAAAGTCAAAGTCAGCTTTATTGTCAATAATTCTACATGTGTTATACATCCAGAAATATCGTTTCCCACAGTGTGACATGTATACATAAAACAAAACAAAAAGGGCCTAGATAAACGTGGTATACATTAAACAAACAAAAAAAGGGCCTAGATAACCGGGGTATACAGTTTAAAATGTTAATAATATATTTAAAGTGTTCAAAATGCAGTTTCAGTGCAAGTCAGTTGAAACGATCTGAAGTTGGCGTGACGTTGAAGTCGTGCGACCATGCTGCTGTACTAGCTTGTAGTTCGTTTATAGCATAACGTTAGCATTTTGCTTCTGGCGACTAGATTTATGATTCAAAAATGATAAAAGTAGGGGAGACATGTGGAGATTATCCGGCTGAACAAAACGTGATCCCTCTCTTAAATGTGTGTCAACCACAGACCTTATTTCGAGCTATTTTCCAAAATCCTATGGAGAAATTGCATTGGTTTTTGACGAAGGAACCGGAAGAAGTTTACTTCCGGGTTTTAGGACGCGTCACTGCGGTTCTCTATTGGAGCTACAACGAGCCGTTAAAGGCAGAGAGTGAAATTCAGTGAATACACGTCGTTTACAGAGATGCTGTTTGAGAAACCAATGTGAGTTTGGAAAATTGCACAATATAAATCTATTCTAGTAGACCTCAACAATGGAATTATGATCAGTGGAAATGGCCATGACATGTCTCCTTTAACCTATAAATATATGCCAAAGTGTATTTAAAGGTAGGGTAGGTAAGTTTGAGAAACCGGCTCGAGATCGCTAGAATTTGAAAATACACGACCGGAGAAAATCTGCCACTTCCTTATAGAGCCCAACACACACAAACGTGCACATGAGTCATGACCAATGAGGGCACGAGATACATTTGTGCACAGATGGAAGGCTGACAGGCAGGTAGGCCATCCATCCAGTTATTTTAGCCGGGCCGGCTAAAATGATTGGTCGTGCTTTTTACAGTACTACGGCTTCCACAGATGACATTTTTTTATGGATTTTTTGTCAAAGCACTTCATATATATTCATTGCTATCGGGATGTTAAGAGCATTCCATATCATATAACAAAAAGTGTATCTCTAGCCGGTTTCTCAAACTTACCTTTAATAATTCATTTATATTTGTATTCACTAATAATCTAAATCTAAAAAATAACTAGTGACTCAAAGTTGTCAAATAAATGTAGTGGAGTTAAAAGTAAAATATTGGATTCTAAAATTACAGTATTAAGTACAATTTTTAATCAGCCAACATTTGAAAATGAGTCTTGTAGTTTCACATTGACCACAATATGTGACCTTGAAACCAGAATAGTACAAAGACATGGTTTAATATTCTCACTGAAAGATACAGTTTTGATTATTAAGTATAATGGAATACATAAAACTTGTGCTTGTCTGATATTGTTCTTAAGCCCAATTTTCAATAAATTCAGTAAATTAAAGTTTTTAACAAATCTTACTTGATGAAAGAAGCCCAATAACTTATTTGCAAAACAAGTTTGAAATATATATACCTCACCTCTAGTGAGTGGCCCAGCCAGGGGCGGCGGGTGCTGTCGGCTAGGGAAGGCTAAGCCTTCCCAAATATTTGTGTCACTGCATCCTGGTAAAATACAAATATAATGTATAATGTTTGTGTCTTTGACATTAGCACTGCCAGCCACCTGTGCCCTGTACTACGAAGCCAGTTCAACATACCCTGGATATGTTTGAGTAACAAACAAACTAACAACAACAAACTAACAAACGAGATCTCGCTAAGCGGTCCTACGACGCTGGTTATCAACTCGGTAAATCAAGCCAGGGTTTCTCTCTCCAGCTGAGAGCGCGTTCACGTGAAAGGGGTGGGGTTAGCAACATTTGACCAATCACAAATAGGGACAAGTGTACTGACAGCGCAGCGTCATACTTCATTAATGAAAAGTAAACTAATATTAGACAAATATGAACTTTAAAGTTCATATTTGTCTAATATTAGTCATCCATGACTTAAACATATAATCCAGGATACAAGCCACCTGCAAGGTGAATACAGAACAACTGGTTACAAAATAAATAAACTACCGAGTGTTTGAAAGCGTATAGTTTTATGATATCACTGCCCCATCTAAGACACGAGTGGATCTGACTTTAATTACATTTGACTCGAGTGTTTCGTCAACATAATGTGAAGAAAATAATACTTCTGCATCCAGTCTGTGACACTGTGAGTGTTGCATGGCCAGATACGGCTGGAGAAGCTGACTCAGATAAGGACATATATGATATATTATGATATTATATGATCGATGATCTGATTGATGATGTAATATAATGTAGATAAGTGCGACACGTCGGCGTCTTCTCTGCATACGGCAGTTTAAACTGTATTTCCTTTATCCTGTAATATGACTTGAGAGATTTAAACTCCGCACACTGAGTTGATCTCTTTTCTATAGACACCGGAGGCGGAGGCGGGCAGCGTCAGGAAAAAAAATTATTTAGCCTTCTCAAACCTGAGCCTCACGCGCCGCCTATGGGCCCAGCCCTTTGTATATTTGTATGTAAGTGGCTCTCAGTGACAGATGTTTGGACCCCCCGATCAGACTGTACCTTGTATACGGGGTGCACGGCGGGCAGCTGCCTCAGGGTGGACACACAGAACACCTCCACCACCAGGTGGGTCCGCAGCAGGTGGGACAGCAGCTGGAACACCTGGAACTCAGAGTGACGCACCCACATCTTAGCCATCAGCCAGGCCAGGGGGGGGTCGCTGGGCAGGAAGATGGGGGTGTCCCGGTCCGGATTCTGCTCCAGCTGAGGACAAGCAAGGGAGACTATAACAGGCAGTCAAAGGTCAAAGTTCAAAGGCTTTATTGTTACGCAGCAGCTACTGGTCTAGTTGCCAGCACTGTGAACCCCAAAGTGATATGATACAAATGTATAGTAGGGTTCCCAGTACATAGAAACTGCTGGATTCTCTAAACATTACTTGGCCCATTTGGACTAATTGTGGGGGTTATTGAGTATGCTGAATCCATTTCTGATATTTTTAGAATCTAAAGTGGCAGTTTTAATCAGAAAGTGATCATATTTGTACTCTCGATGGGCTGATTTTGAATAGCATGTTGCAACAATTAGATATAGAGAGAACAAGATGAACATTATTATCTCTACTTTCGCCATTTTTTTCCTCTCAAATAAATAGGCAATCTGTCCAATCCAAATGATCCAGAGATACCTAAATCTTCCAAATCGACAGAAACAAATTAATCGAAATCAGCCCACCGGGAGTACACATATTGGCATGTTCTGGTTAAAAGCATTATTGATCCTGAAAATGTCAGAAATGGACTCAGCATACTCAATAACTCCAAAAACCATTGCATGCAACAAATAAAAGAAGAAACAAAGTATAAATAAAGTAGGGCAAGAAAATGCTTCAGGACTAATGTGGACGTAATGCAGGAGAAGTTAACTGTATAGCTAAATAGATGAAGATGACTACCTGTATAGCGATGGGCATGAGTCCATTGTCTGGGTGCAGGTACAGCAGACAGAGGGGGGCCGCGATGAACTGGGGTCTCCCTCTGATGGTGTTGGTGGGGATCCCGTCCATGATGGCGTAGTCCAACAGGTAGATGTTCCCTGCCTGGGAGAAACAAGTCAGAGACAAAATGACTGACGGAAGAACCTACACTTCACAGATGGAAAATGTTAATTAAACCTAGAAGAATGTCAGAAGACAGTAATAAAGAAAGACAATGAATCAAGATATGGAACAACATTTACAAAACTATGTAGATGAGATAAGCCACAGTGTGTGTGTGTGTGTGTGTGTGTGTGTGTGTGTGTGTGTGTGTGTGTGTGTGTGTGTGTGTGTGTGTGTGTGTGTGTGTGTGTGTGTGTGTGTGTGTGTGTGTGTGTGTGTGTGTGTGTGTGTGTGTGTGTGTGTGTGTTGTTTTATATCAGTTTTGCAAGTAGTGGGGGTGCAATATTATTTTATGACAACCATTTTTCATTGACGTTTTTGTTCTTTAATTAAATAATTAATTCATTAATTATTACTGTTTCGATATTTCAATTTGACTCTATTCTTTGTTTTGAGGAAGTGACATTTTGTGTCATGTTGAAATGTTCACTGTAGTGAATTCAAACCCCCACTACTTCAGTAAAAATAAGATTTAAAAAAATGACTGAAGTTGCATTTTTTTGGTTCTCTTCTCCACCTTGAGTTCTTTGTCCAGGTGGGTCCCCAGAGCCATGGAGCTCTGCACCATGTTGGGAACTACTGGGAAGTTCTCTGGAAGCTTCCGGATCATCCGGATCATCCTGGGGTTAGAGCCGTTCATACACTGGTAGCCGAAGAACCAGTCCTCCTTCCAGTGCTCCATGCAGTACTCTGGGCCACACACACACACACACACACACACACACACACACACACACACACACACACACACACACACACACACACACACACACACACAACACACACACACACACACACACACACACACACACACACACACACACACACACACACACACACACACACACACACACACACACACACACACACACATACCATGTATACATCACTTCAGGGGACATTACATTGACTTACATGCATTTCCTGGAGACTTATCCTAACCTTAACCACATCCAACACATGCCTAACCCTTAACCTTACCCTTAACCTTACCCTTAACCTTAACCCTAACCCTTACCCTAACCAAGTCTTCACCCTAAAATTAATTATTCCCTTATGGGGACCTCCAATTTGTCCCCATAAGGGAGGCGAGTCCCCACACGTGACTATGTAAACAGATTTAGGTCCCCACAAGTATAGTAATGCAAGACCACACACACACACACACACACACACACACACACACACACACACACACACACACACACACACACACTAGATGTTAAATTAACACTGAAAAGTTACCAGAGCTCGAAGAAATGCAGGCACTTGATTGACTTTTTTATTTTGAGTTGATAAAAAAAGCCTGGCAAATGTTTTCAATAAACAACATAAATAAATTGAGTTAAATGTTATCTTTTAATTTGAGTTTATTTAATCCGCAAAATATACCTAGTTAATACAAAATGATCGGTGAAATTAACAAAAAAAACAGAAGAACATTTCTGAGGAACTCAAACTATTGAAAATGATGTAATCAAGATACAAAAAAGTCACATAAAAAACACAAAATCAGATCACTATGACATTTCCCAAAAAGTGAGATAAGTAGCAGGATTACTAGTGTTTGTTGTAAAGGATCAGATGTTCTCTCTTCTCTGTAAGCTGTACTGTTCTGTAGGCTAATACTTTAAGTGTGAATCTATACTTCTACTGCCTGAATCTGCTTTATGGGTTTCACTTTCTTTGGTTCATTTGTTTTGTTTTTAATTCAGTAGGTGAACCTGTTATGTTCATAAAATAGTGTGTGTGATCTTAACTGTGTGTATTAAACTAAAACTGAGCATTTTCTGTTGGCTCAGATTTTATCTCTGCTTTTTTAAACTGTAGTATGTGCTCATGTGTTCCAGTGTTGGTACACCCTGAAACGCTGCTGCCTGAATATGCTGAGTGTAAGGTTTTCCTATGAATAAAATCATTTCTGATCGAAAATATCTAGCTTTCATCTTTTCTAAGGTCACATTGTTCTGTTGTCATAATACACTTAAGTAAAAAACATCTTATTGATATTAATTTTGATATTAATTTTCTTTCCAGATACCTTTTTATCTTTTTCATTAAATTATGAAACAGTATGTATATATAAAAAGCAAAACTTAACTTCCATCTTTCGTTGCTGTGTTATTAAGAAATCTTGTCGCAAAATGTTGTATCTCTCGTGAAACCCAAAGTCTTTTAGTCATTCTCTTTTTGGAGGAGTGTGGATTTACCTACCGGCTATGGGACTTCGTAGTTTCCAGAAAATTCGTTTGAAATCCTCCAAGTCCTTCCAAGACTTCCCAAAACTGATGGCCAGCTTCTTCAGAGACAACTCGAGCAATCTGAGGCGAAGGAAGAGAGCATCACATTGAAACAGTATCTCGTACCCTCTGAATTCTGCACTCAAAGCTACCTCTTCTATCTGCACATATATCACTTCTTTTTTATTTGTACGGATATATCAATATGTCATCTATATTTTGTGTAAATATTGCTATATTCTAGCAATATAGTTTTCTTAAAATATATATATTTTAAATAATAGCTTTATTTGTTGGTCCTTTTCTTACAATGAACTCTTTGACTGTGTTTATGCATTCACAAATACGCCAAGGCAAATTCCTCGTAAACCAGTTGGCAATAAACCTGTTTCTGATTCTGAGGAAGTAGGAACTCAAATCTTATCAAGAGACTTTCTGAGAACTAGATCTAGTCTGATAGTGTGATAAACAAAACTGAGATACGTGTGAACCACCTACGCGTAGTGCAGTGAATGTTCAAAGTCACTCCTTTTCTCGTTGTCGAAACGTTCATCCTGGGGTAAATCTGCTTCTGTTTTGGCGTCGATACATCTGGGAATCCCCGGAGCCCATGTGACCCACCTGAAAGAGGAAGAAAGAACAGTGCATCATATGAATATTAATATGATTCACACAGTCTGTAAAGGCCTTCAGTGTATTGTGAGGTTGTGGACCTGTAAGTGGCCTGTCTCTCCTGCAGCTCCTTCCTCCTGTGCTCCAGCAGCTGGGGTAAGGAATCTTGCATTGGGGTCTTCGCTAGGGAGAGGGGGAAAACATGAAAGTGCATGTTCAGCATGAATTCAGTTCCAGGGTATATGCAGGAATCCTGAAGTCAAATGTAATACCTTTTAAGACCCTTTCCATATATTTTAAGACCTCATCGCAACTTCAAGTGCTAACCGGTTACATTGGCGACATACTTTACCTCACATTTACTATATTGATTGTAAGATAGCACAACTAAACCGAGTGCAGACTGAAGCCTCCTCTCCACATGAACTTCAACCTCTCTGTGAAGGTCAGGTTTAATGCAGTATGCTGCTTTGTTGCTTCTGTACTCTGTGCTCTTTCATTCCAGTAAAACTCCTCAGAAACCATTAGAAACCAGTATCTGACCAATAAACAAAACAATTGACAAAACTTTGAACTATGAAATATATTAAACTTTGGTGAGCTTCAGCGGGGTAATGCCATATAGGAGCTCCCTCACAAATACCCAGGGGTTAAATTGGGCTGGGGCTGTCCGGGGCTAAGCCCGGCACATAGGACGATGCTCTGACGTCATCACCCTCACACATTGGTCATATGTTTACAAAAAACGATATATATGTTAAGACTTTTCTCGTTCTTAATATAGACTATATTTAGGGTAGGAAATATCAGTTTTTGAGCATGTCATAAGCATGTTTTGTCTTGACTATATTATAATAAAACAATATAGTATTTATATTATTGAATTGATTATGGTTATTATTATTAGTAGAAGTTTAATTGCATTAATTATATTTTAATCTTTATGAGGCTAGTATTTGGCAGGAAATGCAGACGTATTCACCTGTAAACGCATACATGCACATTTACCATTTACCTCACTGTATAAAAAAGTAACTGTTGATAATAATAATAAACAGGAATTATATTTGCAAAATAAATTCACTCCAGTCGGTTGGGGGGGGGGGGCCTCATCTCACAATGTCGCTTGGGGCCCCAAGTTGGCAAGGGCTGGTTGGGCTTAGACCCCGGCCCCACGAGGACGCATACAGTGAAACGCATACGCAAAAAAGTCTTCCGTTCACACGCATTCGATTCATTAACGTGTCCGTTCACACTAGACCGCTGGAAATGCTGGAAACGCTGTAGTACATATGCCAGGCCTGTAAGTGGCGCTGCTGCCGCCACAAAATACACCAAAAGCAGCGAAGAAGACCCCGGAGCATGGTTGGCCTTCTGTTTATTCTCCGCGGTGGACGGCGTGTTCTCCTGCTGTATATCTCTCAGGTAGTCCACCAGCAGATAACCCCCCCCCCCCCCCCCCCACAGAGCGGAGCAAGGCAACAAAACTTAAAATAAGAAGCAGCATTTTATGGCACGCTATGCATGGGGCCACCTTGAGGGGGTTTCCCGACATGTTGTGTCAGTAAATTAAAGGGTGTTTCATGTTGTCGTTGCTGTGGACCTTCTTAATACCTTGGAAAATGCCGTTTAATACTTTTTAATACTTTTTAATAGCCTTAATTTTCGCTAAATTGATTTATCAACTTTTAATACTTTTTAAGACCCCGCGGACACCCTGAGTTCACAGGTTATTTTTTTTGGGGTAAAGACATAGGCTCCATTCATGTGGCATGCATGATGATATCTGATACACTGGCCTTTGCATTAATTCCTGATACAGGTCTGCATCATTCCATCCAAATTCGCAAATGAGTTGGTTGCCATTGGCGGACAAATACAAAATTAACGACATAGAAAAAACCTGGATGTCATCCAAGTTCCTCAAGCTTAACAGCAGGAAAACAGAGCTCATGGTTGTCGCACCCAAGGCGCTGCTCCAGAAGGTTGGTGACTTCATCCTTGAGGTTGACGGCTGCTCCATCTCCCCATCTCCTGAAGTCCGCAACCTGGGTGTCATCTTTGACTCCACCCTTTCCTTCCACTCCCACATCAAGTCTGTGACCAAATCTGACTTTTTCCATTTAAAGAACATTGCCAGACTCCGACCGTCACTCTCGGAGTTGGTTGCAGAAAGCTTAGTCCATGCTTTCGTCACCTCCTGCTTGGACTACTGCAATGGTGTCCTGTTTGGGGTCCCCAACAAAACCCTGGACAGGCTCTAGTATGTTCAAAACTGTGCTGCTAGGGTACTCACACATACAAAGCCGTGGCAGCACATCACTCCCACCCTCATCCACCTCCACTGGCTGCCGGTCAAGTCCCGCACAACCTACAAAGTCCTCCTCCTTACCTACAAGTCCCTCCATGCCCCCCGGTACTTATCGGACCTCCTCCGCCCACATGCCCCATGCGGTCTTCAGACTCTGGCCTGCTTACCACCCCCCGCACAAACCTGCGAACCTTCGGGGACAGATCCTTCAGTGTGGCAGCCCCCACCCTCTGGAACGCTTTCCCTGCGGAGATCCGCAACATCCCCACGCTTGACGCCTTCAAAAGGGCCCTCAAGTCCCATCTGTTTGCCAAGGCCTTTGGCCCCTAATCTATTTGTTGTTTTGTCTGTCTGACTGCCTTTTGTTTTTGTTTGTTTTTATTCCTGTTTTTCTATGAAAAGCGACCTTGGGTCCCATGAAAGGCACTATATAAATCTAAGCTATTATTATTATTATTATTATTGAATATTCCAGTTGAAGAGAAGAAGTGCCTTCAAAAAGCAGGTACAACTTCATATATGAGTCATATTGATTGTGGAATTGCTGCATTCAGTTTTCAATTCTACTGACCAGTGCAGCCATCCACAATAAATACAAAGCTTATTTATAACCCTACTCTCTCCCCCCACACAGGCATCATCCATGACGTTCTGGAAGGGAACACTTACTTACTGCAACCTTTTTCTAGCTGTTGCTTTTAGCTGTAACCATCAATTCACCACCCAGTGTGTCAGATGCATAAGGTTAGCCATACCTTAACCTTTGAGCCCTAACTGTCCTTCTTTCTTATAGCCAGCAGGGTTTGTTTCTACGGGTGCAAAACGAAGTCCTATTGTATAGAAGTCTATACGAACATTACCTTAATCTGCTCTTGATTTATTTCCTCATTAAAAGTCTCCTATTATACTATTTTTAGGCATATATTATAGGTCTCAGATAAAACATGTCTATGAAGTGTTTTGCTCAAAATACCAAACAGATCACTCATTGCCTAGCCATGCCTCATACCCCTCTATTTCAGCCTGTTACTAAAGTGCTGTTTCTTGGTCCGTAGTAAAAGAGACGAGGTCTCATGCAGGAGAATTCTACCCAGATATTCAGCAAAATGCTGCCGTGATTAAATGCCATATCATGTTCCAAACCACATCAAGCATTATTTCTGAAACAATATGGAGCTCAAATGCTTTTTCTCTTGTGGGTTTACCACAAGGTGAGTACTTTTTTTAGCTTTTTTACTCATACTCTCTCCAGTACTGCGTTAGCTCCGAGCGTTAGCGATGCTTGCTAATGTAAACAAAGACCATATTACTTCCAAAACACGTCGGGCATTGTTTCTGATAGCGACCTTTCTGATAGGGCCGTGGGTGTAAAGCATAGGTGTAAAGCCAGCCCACATTGCCGATATTACATCATATCGGACGCAAATCTGGATCAGCTCCGTTGTACCCCCGTCTTTAGAGATTTGGGAAAGGAGGAAAAGGAAGAGGGTTTTGTTTTCTGACACTTTGTAAGTTCCCTTACACACCGGGTGTGAGGATCTTTAGTGCTGCCTCCTTCCTTTCGTGTTTGTTATTGTCTGTCTGTCTTCCTTGCTGACCTACTTTCGATTCCCGCCAACTCACCTCCTCAGCTGTTGCTCGTCACTCTGATTCAACTACTCACCTACACCTGCTTATCTACCCGGTTTTCGTCATCCAGTATTCACCAGTTCGTCGTCTCACCACAGTGGTAATACGTCTTGGTATTTAGCTCTTAGCAAAACCTAATCTCAGTGTTCCTGTAAATCCTCACCTTATACTCTCTCTGTTCAGAATCCATCTGCCTACTCCTCTGCCACCAACCCCTCGTCTGTGTTCCTCCGTGCTTCCACGCACACCTGCCCCAGCCTGCTTGCTCTCGTCAGCTCTGAATCCCCGGCTTACCTCGCCTGTGTTCCTCCGTGCATCTCCGCACACCTGCTCCAGCCTGCTCGCACTCGCAAACTGGATCCCCGGCTTCGTACCTCCAGTCCACCTCCGAAGATAGGCTACTCCCTGACCCTGGACATTGTGAATATCAATTCCCTCAGCTGTTCAGCATCACCGGTTTTGGAAATAAAGCCTTTTTGTTTCAGTTCAGTCTCCTCTCAATAGTGTTCAGTATTGTGGGTTCACACCTGTAAGCTCTCGGAGAGCAGAACAGTACGAACTGGTCAATATGAACCCCTCTGACACTGGATCGGATTCCTCCGCTGTTCAGCACGCCCTGTCTCATCAGGGAAACCTTCTGGGTCAACATGAGCAGATAATTCGAGCTTTAATTGACAGCAATCAGTCCATGGCACATCACATCACGAATCTTGCAGCCCAGATTTCAACCCTGACGTCTTCTGCTGCAATTCCTGCACCCTCCAATCTCCTTCAGGAATCAACTCCATGTCGGGATTTCCCCATCACCGACCCAGAGACTTTCCACGGAGAGGCGGAGAAATGCAGAGGATTTATTTTTCAATGCAACAAGGTATTTCGCCAGCGCCCCTTGTCCTTTTCTTCTGATGTGACTAAAATTAACTATGTGTTGGGTTTGCTTCGTGGCAAAGCATTAACCTGGGCCGAAGCATTGAGTTATTCTGTGGATTACGACACTCTTTCCTTTGGAGTTTTTTCTGAACATTTGTCCACTGTTTTTGATCACCCCGACTACTCTGGCTCAGCTGCAAATCGTCTGCTAAATTTGCAACAGGGGACTCGTACCGTTGCAGATTACTCTATCGAGTTTCGAACACTGGCGGCAGAGGCTCGATGGGACGAGGCGGCTCTAAGGGCAGTGTTTGTTAGGGGGTTGAAGGATCAACTGAAGGATGAGCTGGATGCAAGAGATGAGCCTGCTGACCTCCAATCCTTAATCTCCTTGGTGTCTCGTCTCGACAGCCGGCTACGGGAACGCCGTGCGGAGCGAACGCTGCGTTCTCCTTTTTCTCTGCCTAGTAAGTTAAACAACTCACATAATTGTGCTCCCTCTGTATCCAGACCGTCTGGCTTCACCTCGCCACCTCGCGTGCCCACCTTTGCTAAGGAGGAAGCAATGCAGTTGGGACGCGCCGGACTATCTCCTGAGGAGCGACCTTCGACGTCTGAGGTCTGGAGAGTGCCTGTATTGTGGGAGATAGGGGCATTTCCTTGCTGTTTGTCCTGTTCGCCCAAACGCAGGGGCTCGTCAGTACATATGGGGGTCCTGACGAGTCTACATCCAACACCAATTTTAGCCCCAACCTTGCGCCGTTTTCTCATTCCTGCCAGACTTTGTGCAAACACTCAGACCTTGCCCCTCTCTGCCCTCATTGACTCTGGAGCAGAGGACAGTTTTGCGGACCTGGAACTAGCCAACCAGCTGGGTCTCAAGTTGGAAACCTTACTGGATCCTATGACTGCTTATGCTCTAAATGGTCAAAGCATTTCAAGATTCACACAGCTGTAACCTGTAACCTTGATTATTTCTGGAAATCACAGAAGTAATTCAAATTAAGGTCATTTCCGCCCCTGCTACCCCTTTGGTTATTGGTTACCCTTGGCTTCGCACCCACAATCTGCATATTGATTGGGCTGGAGGAAGAATCATTGAATGGAATCAGTTGTGCCACCTTAACTGTTTACAGTCTGCTGTGCCTCCCGTCTCTGTTCACCCTATGCCTGCTCCATGTGTCTCAACTTATCTGGTGTTCCTGACATTTACCACAACCTGAGTGGGGCCTTCAACAGGGATAAAGCTCTCTCTCTCCCACCTCATCGTCCCTATGATTGTCCCATCGATCTGCTTCCTGGGGCTTCTTTACTAACCAGCCGACTCTATAGTCTGTCCCGGCCAGAGAGAGAGGCCATGGAGAAATACATCGGTGACTCCCTTGCTTCAGGTATTATTCGTCCTTCTTCCTCCCCTCTGGGTGCAGGGTTTTTCTTCGTGGACAAGAAGGATAAATCACTCCGACCCTGTATTGACTTCCGTGGGTTAAATAACATCACAGTTAAAAACAAGTACCCACTTCCCCTGATCAACTCTGCTTTTGAGCCACTCCAAGGTGCCACTATCTTCTCTAAACTTGACCTCAGAAATGCATACCACCTGGTTCGAATTTGCCAAGTAGATGAGTGGAAGACAGCCTTTAACACCCCCCTTGGTCACTTTGAATATCTTGTCATACCCTTTGGACTCTCTAATGTCCCAGCTGTGTTCCAGGCCCTTGTAAATGATGTCCTGCGAGATTTCCTCAACCTGTTCGTTTTTGTGTACATTGACGACATTTTGATCTTTTCCAAGAGCCTGGAGGAACACCAGAACCACGTCAGTCAGGTTCTACAGAGGCTGCTTGAGAACAAACTGTTCGTCAAAGCTGAGAAATGTGAGTTTCACCAGGAACGGGTCAGTTTCCTTGGATACATCATCAGGCAGGGCAAGTTGGAGGCAGATCCAGGAAAGATTCTAGCCAGTCCCCACTACTCGGAGAGAGTTGCAGAGGTTCCTGGGATTTGCCAACTTCTATCGCCGGTTCATCAAGAACTATAGCAAGGTTGCAGCTCCACTCTAAAAGTCTCACTTCCATCAAAGTCAAGTTTTCCTGGAGCACTGATGCTAACAATGCCTTTCTTCAACTCAAGTCCCTGTTCACTTCTGCCCCCATTCTCATCCAGCCGGACTCAAGCAAGCAGTTTGTTGTTGAGGTGGATGCATCTGACATCGGGGTTGGTGCTGTTCTGTCCCAGACTGCAGGGCCAAACAATAAACTTCATCCTTGTGCTTTCTTCTCTTGCCGTCTTTCCCCAGCAGAGAGGAATTATGATGTGGGTAACAGAGAGCTTCTGGCAGTGAAGATGGCATTGGAGGAGTGGCGAGACTGGCTCGAGGGCAGCGAGCAGCCATTCCTTGTTTGGACTGACCACAAAAACCTCGAGTACATCCAGTCAGTCTTGTGTTCTAAAAACACCAAGCCTGATGCCCTGTCCAGGTCGTTCTCGTCTGTGGGACCTGTAACCTCCTTTGACTAAATTCTCCCCCAGAGTTGTGTTGTGGGTGCCCTCACCTGGGAAATCAGTAACTCAATCCAGGAGGCGCTATTGGAGCAACCAGACCCAGGTAACGGTCCACCTAACCTTCAGTTTGTCCCCAACTCTGTCCGTTCCCAAGTGCTGCAGTGGGTCCACAGCTCTCGTTTCGTCAATCATCCTGGGGCCAACCGCACACTCTCCCTTCTCAGGAGACATTTCTGGTGGCCAACTGTTGATCATGACACCAAGGAGTTTGTTTCAGCATGCACTATATGTGCTAGGAGCAAGGCCTCCCACCAGAGACCTGCGGGATTGCTCCAACCCCTTACTATTCCAAGTCGACCCTGGTCTCATATTGCTCTGGACTTTGTCACCGGCCTACCTCCCTCACAAGGTAACACAACTATTCGAACTGTTGTGGACCGTTTCTACAAATGTGCCCATTTCGTAGCCCTACCCAAGCTCCCCTCAGCCCTGGAGACCTCCCGACTACTCACTGTAAGGAAATATTTGTATGTATTCATGTTAGTAAACTATGAAGAAGCTTAAAAGGGGAAAATGATTTGTGCAGAAAACTGTGAGCTGGTTTTGGGCCTGTTAACATGTGGTTTTTTGAGGACAAAGGAAGAAGGGGGGAAGGTGAGGAGTTAACATACAGTCATCTCAGATCCCTGTGATAATGAAGCTGAGCCACTGTGATTGGGAAACTCAAGTTGTGAGGTGTTGATGATATTTGGGCAGCCAATCACGGAGGTCTGGAAGGGAGGCGCAGATAACTCCTCCTCTTGTAAGCGAGGTATTTAGACAGGAACCACGCTATGTGCTCCCTCTCTTTCCTCTGGCTGGCTCACGTGAGTATCAGGTAAATGTGGGATCCCAAAGATAACTGTATTGAATTTGTACTGTATTTGATTGTATTGCATTGTCTTATTACCATTAAAGTAGATTATTGTTATCGGTTAATTGTATGCTCTGGATTCCTTCCTGTAATATAACCAGCTTGTTTAGGGACGCGCGGAGATTTGAAAAGGCGGACTAGTTGTCCATTCATATCTCCAACATCACCCAGCATGTTTTCCGTCTGCATGAGGGACACTCGCTCAGCTCTCCTCCGGACTTCCGCCAAGAACCAACAATCTGCCAACCGCCATAGACATGTCGCTCCCCCTTACGCCCCTAGAGAATCTGTTTGGTTGCCTTCCAAAAATATCCCCCTCCTTACCGAGTCCAAGAAGTTGTCCCCTCGGTTTATTGGCCCCTTCCCCATTGTGCGCATAATTAACCCCTCTGCTGTCCGCCTGAAGCTCCCCAGAACCATGAAGATCCATCCCACTTTTCACGTGTCCCAGATCAAGCCAGTTCACACCAGCGACCTGTGCCCTCCAACCGTTCCCCCTCCTCCCCCCCGAGTCATCGATGACTGAATTTTCTTAAACTTCAGTCTCCTCTCAATAGTGTTCAGTATTGTGGGTTCACACCAAGGGGCAAACTCTGGGGAATAGCCGGGACGCCAATACGGAAGTGCCACACACTGGAGTTCATATATTGGCCGATAGGCGATGACTGCAGAAAGGAGCAATTTCCATAGACCCCATGTTAAAATGCCCAATTTTACAGCAGAAAAAAACATGTTTCTACCCCTGGCTCCATACATTTTATTATCGATATAGTTATATTCCACCTTCATGATTATGGATCTGTGAGTGAATTGTTTTCTAACGCGACCCTTTTATTTATATTAGGTCTTAACGTTTTTGCATAAATTAGGGCGTGGTCACATTGACTCTGTCAAGTGACTGCTGCTGCTGCTAGCTTCTCGTCTCTCTGCTAGCTGCTCCGTGAAGCTAGCTACAGGGACTCTGCCTGCTCAGTTCATCCAGGAAACACAACTTGAAGCCGGCCGTGGTTGTTTGTTCTTCATGCTTATATATCGGACTATTGTGACTCGCTCTGCGGTTAAAACAGAAGGTGCATGAATGCGGTTTTGCGGTAAGAGAAATTCGAGCGCTTTATTTACGTGTTAATGATTTTAAACAGCTACGTAATGAATGTTAAGGCTTGGGTTAACGAGTGGTAGCTACATCGGTGCTAACGATGCTAATCGTAGCCTCCAAGTTAAAATAATAGACTGTATATATAAAGGTTAAAACGAAATAGACGTCAAGTGGGATAATACTGTTGAACAAACGGCTTCTGTTTGAGGTTATAAAATAAGGTCATCCTTGTAACTTAGAGATATTTTATTATGTAGGAGGAACCGTATGCATCGCTAAGGTTAATTTAAATTGGCTATGCTCAAGTATGTAGACAAGTTAACGTCGAAGTAGTGTATGTGAAATCAACCTCACAATAAGATGTGTATATTACAATTATTAATGTCATATTTCAAGATGATTACTTAGATAGTACAATATGGTTGGTTGAGCTGGAGTTCATTATTGAGCTTACACGTTAACGTCAGTCATCTGAAGAACGAACCCAAACCTTGTTGTTTTTATTAATTGCATTACCAAATTGATATCAAATAAACAGTAAGCATTGGTAACACAACTTCCAAAGTCACAGTAAAATAAAAAGGACCCTGACTCGGACAATACACAATCCAACATGTTCAACAGAAGATAATCAGTTATATTGTTTGTACACATGGTACTTTACATATATATATACATATATATATATCTGTTTGTTTAAGGTGTCCAGGTGATGCAGACAGGCTGGACCAGAGAGTGAGAGACAGAACTGGACTCCTCACAGCAATGCACTTCAGCACAGGTACAAACTCTTTTTTTCATACTGTACAAAGAATCAAGAAAGATATTGGTTTAAATAAATGAAGTATTGACTTGAATACACTGATATACATTCCATTAAACAATACTAAATACTAGATCACCTACACATCAGTTAAGTTGAGGGATTTTTTTCCATGCAAAAAGTTAGATGTTAACAAGCACTATGATTTTGTCAGCTTTCTAATGTAATGTATTGAAGGCAAAGATATTTAACACATAGTGAGAACTGCTACTATTTATCTCTCAATATTGTCTGTAAAAAACGTGGTAAAAGTGATTCTTTCAGTGAGACAACAGAGCAAGCTTCTACAGTTGCACTACGTTTTGTAACAGTTCAATATTATTTTGATAATAACATATATTTCAATGTTGATGAACTTCATACTGTTCATTCATAATCTGATTGTCTTTATAGCTCACTGTTGAAATAAAAAAAAAACATTACAATTACAAAATAATTATATCTACAGCCCCTAAAAACACAAACACACCGCTTTCATAAATAACACACTTGTTCTGCAATAATATGTTTTATGTTTACTGTAATTTTTGTTAGGAAAGGACATGCCTGAATGACACGACATTTTCTCCTTCTCTGAGGGTCAAGAAGAACATCCAAGAGGAACATTAAAAGCTGATGTTATGAGATTTTAAGACCAGTATACACAAAGAAACTACTTTTATTGTAACAGTCAGCTGATCGAATGCAGCTATTTCCACATCTACACTCCATCAGCTGATTATTTCTATTTGCCTCACTTTATGAGCTTCACATCGCTTGTGCCTTGTACCGCAGAGTTTGCAACTTCAAAAATAAATGGGGCCAATCTTCAGTCAGATGTGAATGTGTAATCTAACATTTTCAGTAAGAATAATGGACAAAAGGAGTGCAAATACAATTTATTGAAATGTGAACCAAAAGTTAATCAAATGTTTTAAATAAAAAGCACATATGGACAGAAGGTGTAAACCTATTAAATGTATAAGTAAACACATTTAGTCAAATAAAGTGACAGACTAGGCCTGTGCAGTTGGTATCAGCTTTGCCCAGCATGGGCTCCTCCATCAGCTCTGGTCCTCCTCGCAGAGGAAAGACCCTCAGTCCTCTCCAAACCAACAGACAGGACGTCCATCACACGGAGGTTTCTCCCTGAAGTCTCTGCAGCTCTCTGGACACCATGCTGTCTCAATCCGTCCACACTGAATATGAGAGGGGGAAAATGAAAATAATAAATGCTTTAGACAATAAGCAACATAAAGTTGACTGTTGAGTTGCTCAGTTTTTTTAGATTGTCAATACTATTACTGTATAACTAATATATCAGGTTAAGAGGCACATTCAAATAAAGATTGGTCTTTAAATACATGTTGTCTTTTGAATTGTTTGTCTAAAGTCAAGGATCTAGAACTGGTACTTAGTTTTAATGATTGTCTGGTTATTATGCTGTTTGGAGGAGGCCTCACAGGTAAGAGCACTAACTAGCTACCATCACATGTACCTAAGCTTGACTTAAATGTATTAAACGTATAGTTAAGTGATATCAAAATACAAATAACTAATGTCATGCAAACATATTCATATTTGCTTAATTCCAGTGTTGAATTTAGCACAATTGCATACAAACATTAAGGGGTTTTAAGATTCTGAAGTATTATGCTAAAAACTCAATAACTTAGATCATTATTTATAGTTTTGCTGAATAGTTTCATGGCCGCTTACCTTAGAAACGTAAAATGCGACGGCAGTGTGCAGATGGGGAGCATGTTAGCTTAGCTTGGTAGCTTCAGCTAGCTCTGGAACTTCCAGCTCGGTGGCAGCAGGTCCCGCCTCTTTGCCCTTATTTGGAGCAGGCGGGAGTTGAACTCTGACGTCACTGTCGAGCCGTTAGTGGCCGACTCCGCCTACTAAGGGCTTCTCGGCAACTCTGCAGAATCCTATGGGTGACGTCACGGACCCTAGGTCCATTTATACAGTCTATGATTCACACCTGTAAGCTCTCGGAGAGCGTAACACTGCGGACACATATTGATGTATAAAAGACATCAGAAAGTTCATTTTGCATGATAGGGGACCTTTAAACATTTTGTCAGTAAGTTTATGGTCTCTTTCATTAATTTGAAGTCTTCTTCAACACACCATGACTTTGATTTTGTAAATGATGGTTACAGTAAAATAGGTGATTAATCAGGGTATGCTTTAGGGCGAGTTGCTACCACGGAGTTGTCCGTAGATTTTTATCTTGCAACATTATCCCTTTACAGTTTATTAATTAATGAGAGTAAACTGTAACATTGTCGGCTCAAAATATCTTGTTCAGCATTCACTTGTACTATCCTTCCTGTCATGTCAGTCCTGTTTCCAAAAATGACAACATTTAACTTAAGGCTCCTAAAAAGTATTCCAAAAATCAATGGGTGACATCATGTGACTATGTCCACTTCTTCTATACATTCTATAACCTTAACCATGGTTTATTGGACACCACAAAACTTTGTTGCACTCAAAATGAATATCAGTAATACGTGTTTGCTTGCACTATATATACAGTATATGGTTTATATTATGGCTGGTTTATTGCAGGTCAGGACATATATTGTAAACCAGATGATGGAATAATCAGTCCACACAGCAGAATTTGCATGGCACTGGCTATAAAGAGACATGTGCTTAATCCCATTGCAATGTAAGAGCAACTGTCAGTTCGGAGTTGGCAGCTTTGCTCAACGGTTCCTTGACAGCTGAACATTAGAAGTGGATTCTGAGTCCTACCTGTGGCCTCCCTTATCTCCACCTTGGTGTCTCCGATGAACCAGCGGTAGCAGGGGAACGTCAGCACTGTGTCTCCACCTGGAGGCTCCACTGTGACGTAGCGACAGAACCAGTTGTCCTCCAACCAGTACCTCTGCTTCTCCAGCCTGACCAGCAGCAGGGGGCCGAGAGGTGAGGGGCTGGTCACCTTGTACTCATCCACCTGGAGAGGGAGGGGTTGAGAAGACAAAAAGTTCAATTATACCTGCGATCGATGTTTAAATGTTTAATCAGCACACTCAGTGATCGGTGGTCTGCAGACACTCACCGCTCCTCGGCAGAAATCCAGTCCGGGGTTGTCCAGCACGGTGCGTTCACTCTCTCCTTTCTCCCCCACCAGGGTCACATAGATGTAGTTGTTGGTGCCTGAATACTCTGATGTACCAGTTGCTACTTTCACTGTGTAGACTTCCATCTGTGGATAGGAACACACAACAGATTAGCTTTTTATTAGCAACACCCCACTTTGAATTGATCTTTATTATTCTTATTATCATACTGTTTCATTTAGGTTTTTATTTATTTTATAGTTCTACACTGAGAAAACTGAACCGTTGACTTTATTTTTATGTATTAAGTCAACAAATTAGATATAACAGTATTAGGTTAGTTGAAAGCAACAATATTAAGTTTAAATAAAAAAGATTAGGTTCAACTTAATCTAATTGCTTTCAACTAACCTAATACAGTTACGTGACATTTGTTGACATAATACATTTAATTAAAGTCATCGTTTCAGTTTTACAGTGTATTAGCGTCATCTCCTTTTAAATGTGTCTTTTAATCTTTGTTTTTCTTGTCAACGTTTCAGTTTTTCAGTGCAATATCAATTATTCTGTATGTGGACTAAACCTAACCCCCCCAAAAAACCTAAAAATATGTTTTTCAATTATTCTGTATCAACATGTCAACAGTGGCAGTGCAGCATTGAAATGTTGAGTTAGGAATAAGCTATTTTTAAACATTGCTCACAAAGTTAACGCTTATACAGTTTAAGCTGTACATATATACTTGTACATGGCTCATACGAGTTTGATTCCTATGTCCAAAGTTGACAACACTGGCAAACATTCTGTGATGTTATTGACGGGTTGTTTTACTCTATTCCTGGGAATCATTTGAATATCAAGTATGCAAATGCTTAAGCCACACTCACACAAATGAGCAGATGAAACAACAGATAAGTGGTCTGAAGCAGGATGTTGTCTGTAGTATAAAGTAACTTCATGAGTACAGAGATAAATAATAAAAATGTGAATATAAAGTTAGTGTATACAAGCCGAGCGAACAGTTTAATAAGCGTAACAAAGTAGGAGCTTCAGGGTTGAAGTCAAATGCTTCATGGATGGCATCATTTCTTCAAGTGAGTTTTCATTAACCCTTTTTTATTTTATTTTTTTCCACCAGAGCGAAACAAAAAAGTATTGCAATCTTTTTTAGATTTTTCTCTGACTAGTGTCATCTATCATTTTCACTCATGTCTTTGTATTTGCATTAAACAGAATAGATGGAAGCACACTCTGTCCAGTAAAAAGGTGTTTAATAGTCTCATTGCACAAAATTGGAATGAATCATAAATCATCATTTCGCACCAACTCTGCGACACCGGCCTGACCGTTTTATTGCATGCATTGAACTGCTAGACAGAAGTAAATCAACCATTCATTTTGTGCAGCCAGGTGATTTAAAGTGTACGTATTAGGGCTGTCAGTCGATTACAATATTTAATCGCGATTAATCGCAAATTAATCGCACATTTTGTATCTGTTCTAAATGTACCTTAGAGGGATATTTTTCAAGTTTTTAATACTCTTATCAAAATATGAGTGGACAAATATGCTTTATGCTAATGTTTATTATCATTTGAACAATGACAAAAATTGTCATCGCGTTAATTTTGTTTTGCGTTAAAGCGTTATTAACGCGTTAACTTGACAGCGCTAGTACGTATACTTAGAGATATTACAAAAAAATCAGCATCACATGCACAAATACAAATAAATATCGGATTAAATAAATGATGAAACTTAGGTATCTCGTACATTGAGCCCCACTGTTACGTGCCGTAGTGTGTGTGTGGTGGTGTGTGTGTGTGTTTTCTCTCTCTCCCTCTGATTTGTCCCCAGGTGCAGCCTCTTCCCAGGTGCAGCCTCTTCCCAGGTGCTCCTACTTTGCAATCAAGGATTCCATATAGGACCGGAAGAGGACGGCAGTGAGGGCCTTCTTTCTCTCCTCCTCGTCTGGCTGCATGTGTGCAGCCTGTCTCTGTGTACAAGCCAGCCTAGTTGTGTTGTTTATGGTACCATTGTGTGGTAATGTGGCTGGTGAGCCGCCTTACGTATTGACGGATTAAAAACCTCACTTAAACTCCTGGTGTGTCGCTACTTCCCTTGGTATCCCTAGCTCTACAAGGGAACGTAACATGGGGGCTCGTCCAATCTTTGAGACAAAGAGTGAGTATTTGGTTGTTGGTTAGTGTTATTGTGTTTGGTGGTGAGCAGTAGTGTATATAGGTGTAGAATTGGCTGTGATATTATTTACTGTTGAACAGCTTCCTCAGTTTAGACAGGGGAGTGTCTAGCTGGACTGAATCAGTCCTTCCTTCGGATACTCATTTTTTATTTTGCCTTTTTTATTTTCAGGGTAATCCTGGGTGGGGATTTATTCCCTGTTGGGGGCAGGCGATTCAGGGTTTCGGCCGCTGATGTTTGCCTTTAAAGTCACCTCGAGCCCGGCACGCTCCAGAAGATAGTTAGGTAAAGGTTGGTAGGCAGGATCTGGGGAAGTTTGTAAATAAATATATAATAATATTTGTAAGTAGCCGTTGCTAAAGATGGCTTTTGTGTTGGAGCAGTTTGTGGCCAGTCCTACTGTGGGTCAGCTAGACGGGTGCAGGAAGGTTGATTTGCGGTTTGTTGCTGACCATTATCATGTTTCTGTTTCCTCGGCTCTGGTAAAAAGTGAACTCAAGGCTACTTTGATAGCTGGACTAGTTGAACAGGGGGTTTTGAGGCGGCCTGTTTTAGTGGAATCTCCTGGCACGGTGGTTCAGAGTGCTACGAAACAGGCAAACATTGTCACCACACCTCAGTTTGACTCGTTTTCGGCAGGATCCTCACCTACGGGGTCTAAAGTAGATGCCAGGGTAAAAGTACGTATGGCTCGTCTCCAGTGTGAGAGGGAGGAGCGTGAGCGTGAGCGAGAGTTTCAGCTCAGGAGGGAGCTGGAGTTCAGGAAGTTGGAGGCAGACACTGCTGTCCGGATGCGTCAGCTAGAGCTCCAAGCAGCTGTGGTGGGTGATTCTGCAGTTACACCTTCTGGTCCTGCTGCCTCCTTTGATGTGAGCAGGCATATTAATTTGGTCCCTGTGTTTCGGGAATCAGAGGTGGAAGTCTATTTTGGTGCCTTTGAGCGCATTGCTGCGGCCCTGCACTGGCCAGAAGACGTGTGGGCTATTCTATTACAGTGCAAGCTAGTCGGCAAGGCTCAAGCGGCTTGCTCTTCTCTTTCTGTCGAGGATAGTTTGGAGTATGACAAGGTGAAAGGTGCTATTCTCAGGGCATATGAGCTTGTGCCTGAGGCCTACAGGCAGCGTTTTCGCGGCATAAAGAAAGCTGCTGGCCAAACATACGTGGACTTCGCGAGGGAGAAGAAAGTCCTCTTTGACAGGTGGTGTAGAGCGTGTAAAGCGGATGACATCGCTTCAGTATGTGAGCTGATGCTGGTAGAGGAGTTCAAAAACTGTGTACCGGAGCGTACGGTAGTCTACCTCAATGAGCAGAGAGTGACTACCCTTCAGCAGGCTGCCACTCTGGCAGACGAGAGTGCGCTGATACACAGGAGCGTTTTGTTTCAGCGGGACCCTCCTCAGCGGGACACTTATCGGAGAGCGCCTGATAATGATGTTCCCTGTGCCAGTGTTCCATTGTTAGGTCCCAGGATAGACAGAGCTTGTTTTTTTTGTCTTGACCCAGGTCATATGATAGCAGACTGTGCAGCTTGGAAGCGAAAGCAGGCCACCACTATGGCGGATGAGGAAGGGCTTGAGCTTTTGGCTCAGAGCGATTCTCCTCATCGTTTTGGTTTCCGGAAAGCTCGTAACAGGCGTGCCACACAGGCTCATTCTGCTTCTCTTCCAGGACCCAGGAAAAAGAAATTGTGTTTCTTTTGTCTTGATCCTGGTCATCTAGAGGCAGAGTGTGTAGCTCGGAAGGAGCAGGTGGCAACTGCTCTGGAAAAGCCAAAAGACCGGCACCCGGTTGCGATGCGACAGAGTGGTGTGGTGCAGTTAAGTTCTGCATCCGTCTGTGACAGTGCTGTGGGTGTTTCCGTCTCTGAAGCGGTGGGTGTGGACCTAGCTCAGAGCGATGTGGATCTGTGTTCAGTGAGTGGTGTGTGTGTTCCATGTATTCCATGTGTTGCTCCGGTGTTGGCTGCTGGTGAGCAGTATAAGGTGTGTTTTATGGGGGGAAGTGTTATGTGCCGTAGTGTGTGTGTGGTGGTGTGTGTGTGTGTTTTCTCTCTCTCCCTCTGATTTGTCCCCAGGTGCAGCCTCTTCCCAGGTGCAGCCTCTTCCCAGGTGCTCCTACTTTGCAATCAAGGATTCCATATAGGACCGGAAGAGGACGGCAGTGAGGGCCTTCTTTCTCTCCTCCTCGTCTGGCTGCATGTGTGCAGCCTGTCTCTGTGTACAAGCCAGCCTAGTTGTGTTGTTTATGGTACCATTGTGTGGTAATGTGGCTGGTGAGCCGCCTTACGTATTGACGGATTAAAAACCTCACTTAAACTCCTGGTGTGTCGCTACTTCCCTTGGTATCCCTAGCTCTACAAGGGAACGTAACACCCACACACGCAGAAAGAGAGAGAGGGGAAAGTCAACACACACACACACACACACACACACACACACACACACACACACACACACACACACACACACACACACACTGGACATGTTTCAGCACTTCTCTCAGTGTAGTGTCATTGCTCAATCATGCATCTTACAGTTTTTCTCGATTGCTAACACACTAAAATTATACATAAAGCACAATTATTTTAACTGACACTCAAAGAGCAAAACATCGGCTCAAATCTCCAAAACTCTAAACACGTTTTCAGCTTTTCACACAATTTGCAAATCAACATGGCAGTTTTTGCAAACCATTGCACACGTTTCTACACGTAAGACACAGGAATCTGACATAAAGTCACGTGTTAGCAGGTTTAAAACACTATTCTGCCCTTGCGTATGCATTCCACTGCATAGCTTAACAGATAGCGAACAAAGACTCAGAAGACAGTTGTTGAGTTGACCATTTACTGAGGCTTGAAATTGTAAAACTGCAAGAATAAACAGAAAAATACAACACAAGTTACACAATTGAAAAAAATTTCAACGTCCTGGAGATTAGGCCGCTCCTCGGTCCACTTCCTCCGAGGCTGGAGTTGCCAGATACTCCTGCTTCCACCGTTTCCAGTAGGAGTTCGCCAAGCTCTGAACCTGGCGCCACTGTACCTTACATAGGTGATCCAGTTCAAAGTCCCCCGGGGGTGTGGGTCTCACACTCGCCTTCTGGGTTAGAAGAGTAGCAGGTGAGAGTATCTCAGGAAGGTCTGTATCATAAGAGATGGGAACCAGAGGCCTGGCGTTCATGATGGCCATAACTTCAGCCATCAAAGTGGCCAGGACTTCATGGGTCAGTTTATCCTTATTCTTCAACAGCAGTGCATCAATGACCCGTCGAGCCACACCAATCATCCTCTCCCAAGCTCCACCCATATGTGAGGAATGAGGTGCGTTAAATATCCAAGTCCTTGATCTCAGGATCGTCCGTGTTTATCTGAAGCTCTCTGCATGCTCCAATAAAGTTTGTGCCTCTGTCTGACCTGACCTGACCTGAGGTGTTTGACAAGTCCACGAATCGACAGGAAGCGCCTCAAGGCATTAATGAAACTTGAGGTGGTCATGGTTTCAATAACCTCCAAGTGAACAGCTCTCGTACTGAGACATGTGAAAATGACTGCTCATGTTTTACACTCAGCAGCACCACCTCTTGTGCGACGAGTTATCACACTCCATGGACCAAAGACATCAAGCCCTACATGTGTAAAAGGTGGATCCATGGACAGTCTGTCAGCAGGCAGATCGGACATTTTCTGAACCTCAAACTTGCCTCTCAACTTCCTGCAGATGACACATTTGAATATTGTACTCAAAATGAGCCTCTTCCCTCCTACTATCCAGACACCGGCAGTGCGCAGTGCGCCCTCTGTTAAATGGCGACCTTGGTGAGCTGCTTGATCATAATAGTGTCGGACTAAGAGAGTGGCAACATGATGACTGGCTGGAAGGATGAGTGGATGTTTCTCTTGGTCTTCCAATTGGGCTTTATGGATGCGACCCCCAACTCTCAGCAATCCATCCTTGTCAATAAATGGGTCCAGTTTCACAAGAGAGCTGTGGCTATGAACATTAATGCCCTGAGTTGCGCAGTCCACCTCGTTCTTGTAAACATCCTGCTGCACTGCCTTCAAGATGATTGTTTTGGCCTGAAAGAGCTCTGAGGTGTGTGACTGTTTGCAGTGATGCCATCCATTGCACTCTACAGTGTGAGACTTGCTGGAATAGGACTTGGCTACATGAATGAGTGTTGCCATACCTCTTACTAGAGCCTTCCAAGTAGAGAAATGTTTGAACCGTTGTGATCTGAGACTCTGCTCTGTGACCTTGGTTGCAAGAGAGAGAACTTGAGGATACATTTCTTTATCAGTCTCTGGTTGCACAAGTTCAAATGATTCAGTCTTATTTTCTTGCTGTGTCTGTCTGACGGAGAAATTGAGGACCAAAGAACCAACTGGATGACATCAGACAAGCTGCTGGTATTGGCCTTGTTCCGTGGTCAGCAGGGTTCACTTTAGTTTTCACATAGAGCCACTGTTCTGGGTTAGTACTGTTCCTTATGCGAGCTACTCTGTTAGCTACGTAGGTGTAGAACCGTCTTGAATTGTTGTAAATGTAGCCAAGAACAACACGACTGTCCGTGAAGAACCTGACTGCCTTCAACTCCAAGTCAATCTCAGACTTGATTAGTTCTGCCAGTTCAACCGCCAAGACTACCCCACACAGCTCCAGGCGACGTATGGTGTGCAATGGGTAAGGAGCTAGCTTTGATTTTCCCATCACAAAGCCTACATGCCATTTCCCATCAGGGTCAAGAACACGTAGGTATGCTACGGCAGCAATTGCCCTTGTAGAAGCGTCTGAGAAAACACAAAGTTCTGTTCGTTTGCAAGATGACATTGAGACCGGGGTATATGGTCTTGGTACTTGAATCTGTTCCAGCTCAGTTAAGGAGTCAGTCCAAGCTTTCCACTGAGCTTCCTTCTCTGGTGGGAGTGGGACGTCCCACTCGTACTGCTCTGAAGAAAGTTCTCTTACCAACGCCTTGCCTTGCACAGTGATGGGAGATGCAAATCCCAGGGGATCAAAGAGACTGTTCACAGTGGACAGTATGCCTCGACGAGTGAACGGTTTAATGTCCTGTGAAACTTTAAAGGTGAAACTGTCATTATTGAGTTCCCAGCTTATGCCCAGACTCCGTTGGAGAGGCAAAGGGTCGGCTCCCAAATCCAGATCTTTAAAGTCGCTTGTTCGTTCTTCAAGAGAAAAGGCCTCCATGAGCCTGGCAATGTTTGAAGCTATTTTGCGAAGCCTCAAATTGGACTCAGCCAGTAGGCTCTTGGTTCGCTGTAGCAGATCAATGGCTTCATCTTCTTTTGACACTGAAATTAGTCCATCATCGACATAAAAGTTCCTGAATACAAACTCCTTTGAGTCTGTGCAATGTTCAGTTTCCCCTTGCTCTGCAGCCTTTCTCAGCCCGTATGTTGCTACTGCTGGTGATGGACTGTTCCCAAACACGTGCACTGTCATCCAGTAGTCAACAATCTCCTTATCTGGGTCGTTGTCTCTGTGCCACAAAAACCGCAGGAAGTTGCGATGGTCCTGTCTGACCTTGAAACAATAGAACATCTGTTCTACGTCAGCTGTGACAGCTATTTGCTCCCTTCTGAATCTCAGTAGGACCCCAATTAGAGTGTTGTTGAGGTTGGGTCCACTGAGGAGAACGTCGTTCAATGACACTCCTTTGTACTGAGAGCTGGAATCAAAAACTACTCTTAGTTTCCCTGGTTTTTGCGGCTGGTAAATACCGAATGTAGGCAAATACCAGCACTCTTGTCCATGCTGCAGTTGTGGAGTTGGCTCGGCTTGGTGGTTGTCAATGACCTTCTGCATGAAGTCAAAGAAATGCTCTTTCATGTCTGGTCTCCTTCTGAATGAGCGCTGGAGAGAGGAAGGGGCTTGCGGGGGAAGCGAAAGGGCAGTGGTGCCACCCAGTGGTTTTCATCCTCCATATACACCTCGTTTTCCATGATTCGGAGAAAGATCTTGTCATCCACAGACAGGGCTGGTTTGTCGTCATCAGGTGTTTTTCGAAACACACTTTCTCCTATACAATCTAAACTTCCATTAAGGACGTTTTCCAGGCTGTGAGATGGGGCTGGAAGATGATGCTTGGCTGGACCATTTAACCTCTCCTTCACCTGAATGCTGTTCGTGCACGGCTTAAGAAAGGATGGGCGTCCATTTTGAAGGACATGGGTCTTGTAGACGTTGACATTGTTTGAATTGTGAGTCCCATCCAGGCATATTTCTCCAACTATGACCCAACCAAGGTCAAGGCGCTGGGCGTAGGGTGAGTTGTGAGGCCCGTTACACTGTTCACGCACCTTATGTAGACGCAGAATGTCTCTTCCGAGCAGAAGGAGAATAGGAGCATTGGTGTGGAGGGGAGGAATCTTGTCAGTCACTTGCCTGAGGTGTGGAAAATACTGTGTGATCTCCGGAGTTGGAATCTCTGACCTGTCGTCAGGCAAGTTGTTACATTCCAACAGAGGAGGGAGTGCTGCTTTAGTTTTCCCATCAAGTGACTCCACTATAATGTTGCATGCTTTTCTTCCTGCTGTCTCCACTTTGCCTGAGCATGTTGTTAGAGTATAGGGAGATGCATTGCCATTCAAGCCAAACAGATCGAAGAATTGTGATTTTGCTAACGACCGATTACTTTGATCATCCAGCACTGCATACACTCTGTGTGACTTGTTGGGATAATCAGCCTGGTATACATTCACCAAGCAGATTTTCGAGCATGATCTGGGCTTGGGAGCACCACAGCAGATTTCTGTACACATGGAAGTTACTTCAGGTGGCCTTTGTCCTCCAGACTCTCCGCTTTGCTCATTCTCAGGTATAAACATACCAAACGACCAAGGAGCTGGACCAGGATGCATGGCTGAGGTATGTTTGTCACTTTCACACTCCTTGCATTTAAGTGTTGCCTCGCAATCTTTGGCAATATGCTTTGTGGATTCACAACATCGAAAGCAGATGGATTTCTCCTTTAAGTAGGTTATTCTCTCATCAAGGTGTCTTCCTCGAAACCAACGGCATTTTGACAGTGGATGAGGCTTGTTATGCACTGGGCATTGTTTGTCTGGTTCCTCTGTCTTGATAGCTGAGCTAGACTGTGAGGCAGAAGCAGTCACTTCAGTTTTCCTAACTGAAACAGCTGTTCTCTGAGTGTATTTAGGTGTTCTATCCACTCTAATGTCACTTTGGGAAGAGGAGAGACTGAATGCAAAACTTTGATCATTTCTGATCTTTGCCTGGGCACATACAAATTTCACAAAGAAGCTGAAAGGTGGGAAAGGCACAAGATAATCTTCCTTATACCTGGAACCTTGCGTTACCCAGCGCTCTCGTAGACTGTAAGGAAGCTTTTCCACTATTGGATTAACACCTCTTGCAGTGTCCAAATATGCTAGGCCAGGCAGGAATCCACCAGATTTAGCGGCATCTATCTCCAGTAGCAAGTCACCTAGCTCTCTGATCTGGTGGATGTCTTTGTTTGAGGTGGTTGGAAATGTCTCTATTCGTTTTAGAAGGGCATTTTCGATCACCTCTGGGCATCCATAACATTCCTCTAAGCGCCACCATATCATACTGACACCTGCTGTGGGGTTATGAACGTGCACTGACCTTATCCGCTTTGCATGTGCTGCTGACTCCGGTCCAAGCCATTTGACAAGGAGGTTGAGCTCTTCGTGGTCAGACAGATACAGCTCCCTTGTAACTGCTTGGAATGATGATTTCCATCCATCCATCTTCTCCCGCTTATCCGTGGTCGGGTCGCGGGGGTAGCAGTTCCAGCAGAGAGCCCCAAACTTTCTTTTCCCTGGCGACATCAACCAGCTCTGACTGGGGGATCCCAAGGCGCTCCCAGGCCAACGAAGAGATATAATCCCTCCACCTGGTCCTAGGTCTACCCCTTGGTCTCTTCCCAGCTGGACGTGCCTGGAACACCTCCCTAGGGAGGCGCCCAGGTGGCATCCTAACTAGGTGCCCGAACCACCTCAACTGGCTCCTTTCGACGCGAAGGAGGAGCGGCTCAACTCCGAGTCCCTCCCTGATGACCGAACTTCTCACCTTATCCCTAAGGGAGACACCAGCCACCCTGCGGAGAAAACCCATCTCGGCCGCTTGTATCCGCAATCTCGTTCTTTCGGTCATGACCCATCCTTCATGACCATAGGTGAGGGTAGGAACGAAAATGGCCCGGTAGACAGAGAGCTTTGCCTTCTGGCTCAGCTCCCTTTTCGTCACAACGGTGCATTAAAGCGACTGCAGTACCGCTCCCGCTGCTCCGATTCTCCGGCCCATCTCACGCTCCATTGTTCCCTCACTCGAGAACAAGACCCCGAGATACTTGAACTCCTTCACTTGGGGTAAGGACTCATTCCCTACTTGGAGTGGACAGTCCATCGGTTTCCTGCTGAGAACCATGGCCTCAGATTTGGAGGTGCTGATCCTCATCCCAGCCGCTTCACACTCGGTTGCGAACCGATCCAGTGAATGCTGAAGGTCGCGGACCGATGAAGCCATTAGAACCACATCATCTGCAAAAAGCAGTGGTGCAATCCTTAGTCCACCGAACTGCAGACCCCCTCCCCCACGACTACGCCTCGAAATCCGATCCATGTATATTACAAACAGGATTGGTGACAAAGTGCAGCCCTGGCGGAGGCCAACCCTCACCGGAAATGGGTCCGACTTACTGCCGAGGACCCGGACACAGCTCTCGCTTTGGGAGTACAGAGATTGGATGGCCCTGAGTAGAGACCCCCTCACCCCATACTCCCGCAGCACCTCCCACAGTAACTCCCTGGGAACTCGGTCATACGCCTTCTCCAAGTCTACAAAACACATGTAGACCGGATAAGCGTACTCCCAGGCCCCCTCCAGGATCCTTGCGAGAGTAAAAAGCTGATCCGTCGTTCCACGACCAGGACGGAATCGGCATTGTTCCTCCTCAATCTGAGGTTCGACAATCGGCCTGACCCTCCTTTCGAGTACCTTGGAGTAAACTTTCCCGGGGAGGCTGATTTCCATGCCCAGTAATTTTCTGGACGATCATCAAAGGCAAGGAGCCCAGAACTCACCATCTATTTTCTCACGAGATACTGAGCAAGATCAGGAGTATGAGGAGTTGGAGCTGAGTAGTTATTTGGAACGAATGCTGGAGAGACAGGAAGCGATGCATAGTGTAGGTCCTTAGTGGGTTTGTGCTAATCTGCACCCTTGTGTGGCCAATGTATGTGACTGCTGTCCGTTATTGTGAGAAGTGAGTTTCTGTGTTTCCACGTTTTGAAACTGTTGGTGAGTGTTTTGTAAAAATGAATGTTTATCAATGTATTCTGTTGTGCGTCTTGCTGGATCCTCCTGAGCTAAATCCTGTAACTCACCAAGATGTCCTTCTTCCAAATCTGCTGCAGCTGCTTCAAATATGGCTGCCTCTTTAGATGCGGCCACAGCTTTACTTTCCAGCTTCAAAACATAAAGGTTTGCCTCCACCTCTGCTTTCTGCCTCATCATGGCTGCCTCCACCTCTGCTTTCTGCCTCATCATGCCTGCCTCCCTTTCTGCGAAGGATACCTTTATTTTTGCTGCTTCAGCTTTACCTCTTGCCCTTGTCGTTGCAGCACTGGCAGATGACTTGCTTGACCTTGTTGATGACCTGTGACTTGAGGCCCGGGACCTGGTCTCCACAGACCGGAGTTCTTCTTCCTGGTCATTCATCTTACTGCTGTCTGATGAATGAGTCTTTAGGTTGAAGTAGTAGCGTGCTGATCACAGAATTATTTCGCTGCCTTTCCAGCTGAGTAGTGTATTTTTACTATTCTGCCCTTGCGTATGCATCGCACTGCATAGCTTAACAGATAGCGAACAAAGACTCAGAAGACAGTTGTTGAGTTGACCATTTACTGAGGCTTGAAATTGTAAAACTGCAAGAATAAACAGAAAAATACAACACAAGTTACACAATTGAAATAATACATGTGCAACATAATGCAAATAGAGTGCAATATAATCAACAGCCTATGCTAAGAATGAGCTATGTCCGTTAGCTTAGCAGCTAGTTAGCTTAGCTTATTTTACACATTGAAACTACACAATCAATTAAACCACATTTTGTAAACATAACTTGGCACACAGGTAAGTTTGTATACTTACAGACAGATCTACTCCAAGGATTAAAACAAAATGATATGTGGCATAGAACTGAGCTACGATATGCTCTGCATGGCTTTGCTGTGTAAACTAAAACACAAGAAGGAGAGTCGCCAATACACTATGTCAGGGGTGGCCAACCCGCGGCTCTCGAGCCGCATGCGGCTCTTTACCTACTTTCATACGGCTCTTCAGTTCATATCGAATTTTATATGTGTGAGTTTGGGGGAGAGACACTGACTCCTGACTAGTGTTGCACGGTGTACCGATACTTGAAAGGGATACCGCGATACTCTGCCGTTAACAACGTTACGATTCCTCCGTTTCATTAGTA
Organism: Pseudochaenichthys georgianus; assembly: GCF_902827115.2. Taxonomy (NCBI): domain Eukaryota; kingdom Metazoa; phylum Chordata; class Actinopteri; order Perciformes; family Channichthyidae; genus Pseudochaenichthys; species Pseudochaenichthys georgianus. The sequence continues at coordinate 10,322,384 of NC_047520.1, read as the reverse complement.
TCGGTACTTTAAGAATGACGGGGAAAGCGCCGTTTTAATAAGAGCCGTGTGTGTTCAGCACTCTGCTTCCACTCCCTGCACTGCAGCTGTGCGATCTAAGTGCCTCCCCTGGTGCACGCTCTAGCTGCCAGAGCATGTGAGAAAACGAGAAGCATGGGTGCAAGTGTATGGGGGTTATCTTTATTCAAGAGCGTGGTATTTAAATTTGAGAGCATACTTTATGTATTTATTTCCCTCAAACTCTGTCCTCGCACTCAAATAGTGCCCTCGCACTCAAATAGTGCCTGCTTGCACTTAGATTTGCTCTGCTTGTGTTCAAACTGTACGCTTGCACTCAGATATATTGCTGCTCAGAATTATTCTGTGCGAGCTCGAAACTTTTTCTGCTCTCAGAATTATTCTGTGCGCGCTCGAAACTTTTGTGCAACAATCCTGTCAAAATCCCTCAACCAATAGGAGGCCAGGTGTCCTTGCGGGTGCGTTCGCTTTACTTATTACAGCGTCCCGTAAGGGCGGTTACTCTTTGGTTTATAAACTCCCGCCCTCCACGGCTTTATAACATAACATGTACATCACTTCGCTGTACAACTTTTTTTGGGGGGGGGGGTGTAAGCACAGTTAGTACATGTTTATAAAACGGACAATTCAAATCAAGCAATCTGATGTTTCTTAGTCGTGATATAATGAGCGTATATCCCGGGTATAATTGTAGTTACTTTTCACAAGTCAGTATCCCTCCGCGTCTGAGAACCGTTACAACCATATGGTTACAACTGTTACATTACGTCCGTCACGAAACTAACTAACTAACAAAGCTTAAAATGGAAACATTTAAGGTTAACTTCGACCTCCGGGGTGGCCTTACTATGGAGGAGTGGATTGAGAAGTGCCTATCTCCAGAAAAAAAAGCACCTAAACGACGACAATGCTGTCTGTCTATTATGTTCTCTCTAGCTATTGTTGTTGCATAGCAACCACCTCGCACTATGTTTTGTGCAGAAGGCAACGGAGGGACTATTTTATTTTAAACATCATTATTTAATAATAAAAACTATTTAAATTGGAGTGTGTATTTTTCTTTCACATTGCCAGCCACACGTGGTAACCGTTTTATAAATGCAATAGCTCACTTCAGGCCGTGATATACGAATATCTATACAATATGGTTGTCGACACTCCGCTTCGCATCGGGCCGAACCAAACCGTAGCACAACAGTGCTGGAGCAGAACAACAGTCTGGAGGAAGAAGTGGGCCGGTCGGAAAATTCACTAGCAATCCCCCCTCCCAGAGCTCTATATATGGCGCTACCCCCTCCTCCCGTTGACAATTTACTAGCGATAACGAGGGCCGGTCGAGATTCCCGGGCTGATTTTTAGTCCCAGTACGCCACTGAACGTAGCTATTATGTAAGGTGCTGGTATATATATATATATATATATACTAACTGTGCTTCCTCCCCCACCCCCCAAAAGAAAGTTGTAAATCAAACAAGTGAAGTACATGTTATAAAGCCGTGGAGGGCTGTAGTTTATAAACCAAAGAGTAACCGCCCTTACGGGACGCTGTAATAAGTAAAGCGAACGCACCCGCAAGGACACCTGGCCTCCTATTGGTTGAGGGATTTTGACAGGATTGTTGCACAAAAGTTTCGAGCGCGCACAGAATAATTCTGAGAGGAGAAAAAGTTTCGAGCGCGCACAGAATAATTCTGAGCAGCAATATATCTGAGTGCAAGCGTACAGTTTGAGCACAAGCAGAGCAAATCTAAGTGCAAGCAGGCAATATTTGAGTGCGAGGGCACTATTTGAGTGCGAGGACAGAGTTTGAGGGAAATAAATACATAAAGTATGCTCTCAAATTTAAATACCACGCTCTTGAATAAAGATAGGGAATAACCCCCATGCAAGTGGGAGTGCAACTGCCGCTGCGCCTCGGCTTGTTGACAAAAAAGACGCCAGACGCGAAATTTGGAAGTATTTTAGCTATATCTCTGACAGTGAGGGCAAGCCTACGGACACCACGAGGCCTGTCTGTAAGAAATGTATTAATTATATTTAATACGAATTCTTGTCATTTATTTTATTTATTGTTCTCATTGTTTAAAGGTTTGTGTTATGGTTATGGTTCTGGTGTGAAATAAAGCACAATAATTACATTTAAGACTGTTTCCCTCTTTTTAAGAAAAGTATAGAAAAAGAATCGGAATCGCAATTCTTGACTTGGTATCGAAACCAAAATGTTGGTATCGTGACAACACTACTCCTGACACTTAAACCTGATATTTAGTAGGTCTGTTAAAGGTGGAGTAGGTAAGTTTGAGAAACCGGCTCGAGATCGCTAGAATTTGAAAATACACAACCGGAGAAAATCTGCCACTTCCTTATAGAGCCCCTCCTTCAACACACACGAACGCGCACATGACCAATGAGGGCACGAGATAAGTTTGTGCCCCGATGGGAGGCTGACAGGCAGGTAGGCCATCCAATCGGTTGTACTTTTTACAGTATTACGGCTTCTACAGATGACATTTTTTTATGGATTTTTTGTCAAAGCACTTAAGATATTCATTGCTATCGGGATGTTAAGAGCATTCCATGGAATATAACAAAAAGTGTATCTCGAGCCGGTTTCTCAAACTTACCTACCCCACCTTTAAATATTGAATGCTGATAATTCTGACGTAATTTGGCCGGTCAAAGTTGTTTGGGCTCGGATAAAATCGGGTCTAATTTTTGATGTGGCCCAAGAGCCAATGCGATGCAGTGAACCAATCACCTTTGAGGGGGGGGGAACCTATCGTTGATTAAACACGATCCAGTGTTTCCCCTACCATTGTCTTGGAGGGGCGCTGCGCCCCGCCAACGGAGCCCCGCGCCCCCCCTGAAATTCAAGGTGTTTAAAAAAAATATATATATATATTATTTAATTTTTTTAAATATATATGTAGCACTAAATTGCAAATAATCTATAACTACTGTCACTTTTCACATTGAACATGTGCTCTTTTATTAAATAAACTAAACGCTTTCATTTTAAGTTGTGAGTTTAGTGTTTTTGACCCTAAGAAACAATGATGCATTAATCAATAACAATAATCCACAGCTCCTCTCTCTGCTCCAGAGGATTAAAAAAATATATATCCCAATGCCACAAAAATGCATCAGTGACGTGGTTGAAATCTTGTCTCCAGAAAAAACTGAAACAAGCGGTATCAGTGACTGTGTGTTTGATGTGGCTCTTTGCAGTAACAGAGACAAAATGTGGCTCTTAACCTCTGACTGGTTGGCCACCCCTGCACTATGGTGTCAGAACAAACACTGATATTCAAAATGCCTCACACATGGACCAATAATCCAGAAACACGTTCCACCTGACCAAACACCTGATAGCATAATTGTTGGCGCATCAATCAGGATGTTAGCACTATGAAAAGACCACAGGTGAGTACTTTCTTACAGCAACAATGGAAGCCAACATGGAAGCAAGAGCAAGAGGAAGAGGAGAGGAGGAGGAAGAGTACTCTCTAATGAAATTAAATGTTATCAACCATGGTTTGACGATGAGAGGCTGGACGGAGGGTTCAGCCTAATCTAAGCCGATGTACTGTCGCCTCTGTAATCCGGACACTTAGACTTGAAAACAGGTTAGTCACCAGTTTGTAGCTCTGCATAACTCATGATATATCAGAGCTTATATCTGTTGTGTGAAACGTATTTACTTCCTTACTGTAATTGAATTGTTGGCATGTTGCAGACTATAACTGTACACACATCCTGCACAATGTACTGTGGTAAAGTTACTTTTATGCAACACACACACTAACCGACCACTATGTCTTTGTAGTTTATCTGAAGGACTGAGAGACAAAGAGGTGGAAGGCTAAGGATGTCCAATGAGGCAGGAAGCAGCAGCTACTAACTGGGTGTTGGCAAACAATGCCATCACACTTAGAGAGATCCGAAGCATAGTAGCCATGTGCTGAGATGCATGTTGCACGATGTATTTCTTCATTTACTGTATTTCTGTAAACTCAAGCAATCTTTCTCTGCAGAACCCTCTATGTACAGAGCATAGCCCATTACAGGTGAAAGTGCTTTAGAGTATGCTCAGCAGTGTGTAGTTGGGTGGTCAAACCATCTAGTATTATGAATGAAGTTATATTTGGAGCTAAAGTTTGCATTTGGAAAGTGTTTATGTAGTTGTGAGGGCAGTTCTTCTATGCTCAATAGACCTCATTCTCACAAAAAAATATCACATTCTGTTAAAAGAATGCAAATATGTTTGAACTATTTTGACTACAGTTAAGATTAGAGAAACATGTGTCTATCACAAAATGTCAAAGTTAGGATTTAGTTTGAAACCATTTGACATTTTAAATAGCTGCACAGAATAACACAAGATGCTATAAATGTAAACCAAACATACAATTCTTGGTAGGAAAGTCGTATAGAACCATGAATGTGGCAATGGCCCGAGGACAACAGGCAGGTTAAGTGCAGTTTTAACTGTAAATTCCACATATGAGTTCTAACCCCAGGCTATTCTTGTATTTAGAACCCGAAATACAATCAAACCTACTCACTGTGTTCAGGGTTGTGTTCACAGAGTGGCTGTTCCCTCCTCTTCTTTTCCTCTGGTGTCCTTTTGAATGTTTATATTCTGGCCCTTCCCCTACTTTTTTTCTTTTGCCTATGTATCCAATTTCTTTCTTTTAAGTCCTCAAAGATCCATGAGTTACAGTTATCTGGTCAGCAGGACTTTTTTAAATGCAGACCCTCTTCAGTGTTTTGTTGCCAGCTTTAAGTTTCCCTAACCCTCTAACAGCTCCCTGCGACTGACTCACTCGCTCAATCACTCCTTTGTGTAGTCTCACCTTGCTCTCTTCAACACACACGCAGAAAGAGAGAGAGGGGAAAGTCAACACACACACACACACACACACACACACACACACACACACACACACACACACACACACACACACACACACACACACACACACACACACACACACACACACAAAGTTGCAAAAGGGAAGTTCGTTCAATATCTATAGGCTGCCCAGATTGGGCTGTCAGATAGCACTCATATTACAGAGCAGTGTGCACGGAGTGTCTGTAAAAACTGCAAAAACTGAATTACATGAAGTACATAATGTACAGAATATAAACACATTAACTTAGGAGGTAGCCACTTGCTGTCTTTCCTCATTATCAGTTTCATTGGTAATTAGCCAGGACCTGTATTGGGGTCATGTGTCTAAACTTCCTGTTATCATTGCAGCAGTACAGCTTTCATTCTCAAAGCCATAGGCGGCGCGTGAGGCTCAGGTTTGGGAAGGCTAAATCACTTTTTTTTTACCTGACGCTGCCCGCCTCCGGCGTCTATATAAGAGATCAACTCAGTGAAAGCACCGCCTGCTGAAAAATCAGAACTCAGTGTGTGGAGTTTAAATCTATCAAGTCATATTACAGGATAAAGGAAATACAGTTTAAACTGCTGTATGCCGAGAAGACGCCGACGTGTCGCACTTATCATTCATATCACATTCAATCAGATCATCGATCATATAATATCATAGCCTATATTATCTCCTTATCTGAGTCAGCTGAGCCGTATCTGGCCGTGCAACACTGTATGCAGAAGTATTATTTTAAGCAACACATTGACGAAACACTCAACTCAAATGTAATTAAAGTCAGATCCACTCGTGTCTTAGATGGGGCAGTGACATCATAAAACTGTTACGTTTTCAAACACTCGGTAGTTTATTTCTTTTTTAACCAGTTGTTCTGTATTCACCTTGCAGGTGGCTTGTATCCTGGATTATTATGTTTAAGTCATGGATGACTAATATTAGACAAATATGAACTTTAAAGTTCATATTTGTCTAATATTAGTTTACTTTTCATTAATGAAGTATGACGCTGCGCTGTCAGTACACTTGTCCCTGTTTGTGATTGGTCAAATGTTGCTAACCCCACCCCTTTCACGTGAACGCGCTCTCTGCTTGTGAGAGAAGCCCTGGCTTGATTTACCGAGTTGATATTAACCAGCGTCGAGATCTAGTTTGTTAGGGTTAGTTTAGATAACTCAAACATATCCAGGGTTTGAACTGGCTTCGTAGTACAGGGCACAGGTGGCTGCATAGCAGTGCTAATGTCAAAGACACAAACATTATACATTATATTTTTATTTTACCAGGATGCAGTGACACAAATATTTGGGAAGGCTTAGCCTTCCCTAGCCTACAGCACCCGCCGCCCCTGCTCAAAGCCTTTAAGAGCAGCTATCAGTGCAATGATGCAAGTTATTAAAGTTTTATAAAAAAATGTTGTCGTCACAAATGATCACTGCAGCACTTGACTTTGTTGTTCAGGAAGCTGATTTATAAACATCCAATAAATGTCATCTTTCATCCATATATGTAACAAAGGCTATTATAAACTACATTACTTTATTATATTTAAGTGCATGTCACGGAAAAAAACTGGACAGTGGTTTTTAAAGGGGCCCTATTATGGTTTGTTGGGTGTTTCTTGTAGTTTGTTTTATACGTTTTAGTGCATGTAAATGGTCTGCAAAGACTAAAATCCCTGTGTTCCCTCTGGTTTCAGACAGAGGGTGAAAAGATGAGTATGAGGAAATAAAGAGCTTTTTGAACATTAAACATGGAGACATGTCACAGTAGAGACACTACATACTGAAATGAAGCTGAACATGAGCATAACAGGGCCCCTTTAATACCATTCTGCCTCATTTTTTTTCAAACATCCAATGCTACTGTTGGTTCAAGTTCTTAGCAGAATGGGGCCCCTTTAATATGACATGAATTGAACCTCGTAGGTTAGTTTGCTTATCTTACTAAGCCTGAGTTACGTGACCTCATCATCAACATAATCATAATTGAACCAGCTGTGTTTCAGGAAGTGTTTCAAACATTCTGTTGACAGTGAGAATGTTTGAACAGTGAATACATTTCAGCTGCCTGCTTCCTCTTACCATCAGTCATTGTGCGTGAAATGTTTCTGTTAGGTTCATAAAGAGGATTTACATGGATGCTGACGGTGAGGGGGACAGAAAAACTCTCTTTTCCTAGTGTTTGTTAAACCTTTTGAGGCAGCATTTGGACAGGGACTTGTATGTTTCAGCCTGTCCTCCTACAAAAAACGACCAAATAGGTCGATTGTTTAAGCACCAGATTACGACCCATAGCCACGTTTTAAAGTGTAGCACCTCTAGTGGTCGTGTAAGAAACAACATGCTCCCGTTTATTTACAAATAACCCTCTCTGGAAAATCCTAAATTGTAGAACAGTTTGGCCATTAAAATGCTTTTTGATTAGATTTCTAGCGAGAAGTGTATATTGTACTTTTATAATCCACGTCCAGTGGAAGTGTAGGATCTATAGTTTGATAGATATTACGAAGATGATTTGAGGTCTCGCCAGGATAACGTGTATATGCGGCAGCTTCCATGTAAAGTTAGCGTGGGTGAAAACAATATTTCCGGTCTCGAAGTTTTCATAATAAAACCGGATATATTCCCCTCACTGTCAAATGATTACACAGTGATATCTGCATTACTCATCCACTAAAAAACATCAGTTTATCCTTGTTAATTACACAATATTGATTGGTTTAAATGGTGTACAATGCTTTTGTGTTTTTAACCTTCGAGTCAGAGAAACAAATAGTTTTTTAGGAGTTTAGACACTACAGTTTCCGAAGACACTACACTACCCAGAATCCCCAGCTATCGTTTGGGACTACAACATCCGCCTTGCTTTACAAACCCCGTGATTAGTCATCAAGCCCTGTGATTGGATGTTGGAGTGGCAGTGCGACAAGGTTACGCTGTCAAACAGCTCTTTGAAATGGAATGGAACCACGGCAGACTTTCCAAAACTGGAATTGGACGGGTCCAGCCCCCGGCTCCAGCTTCCCTCCCCCCCCCCCCCCCCCCCCCCCCCCCCCAGAACTACACATGCTGGCTATTGTGTGTTTCGCAATATATGGCACGTCTCTTTATAAGACGTTTTCGTATTTCCCACAATTAGAAGTTGGCAGTATTAAACGTGTACACCCTGGAGGTTTAGGGGATACGAAACACAGTGGTGTTATCAATTGTAAAACATATAATTAATAAATGGTGAAATAATATACCCACATGACACCTAAGGTCAGAAGAGCTTTATTTAACAGATGGTTTTATGTCTACCCCTCCTGTTGTTCATTGATAAGCCGGAAACATGCAATTGTCAAGGTTCAGAGGCAAATTTTGCAAATATGGCAGTAGCCATCGATCATCTTAAGATAAGATAAGATATACTTTATTGATCCCAAGTTGGGAAATGTTTTTGTTACAGCAGCATGTACTACTTTGTTCTACTCCACTACAATTCAGAGGTTAACCTGGTATTTTTACTCTACTACATTTATTTTTGTTACTTTGCAGATTCTGATTAATGATGTGAAATATAAACAACCCTTAAATCAGACTTTAGTTACATCTGAGTAAAATTCAGCCTTATCAGTTTGTCTGTTTTGCACATCCTCCTGTTAATATCTTTGGACGTCCTGCACTAAACTGTTTTATTGTAGAGATCACTACAGTATCTTCTAGATATTTTCCATTCTATATTTCTATCATTGACCCCTATTTTGTATGTAGGCTACTCTTAATATTTAAATGTTTTCATCAATAACTAAATAAATATAACTTATTCAACAACTACATTCAATAACGTGCTTTAACCACTAGGAGGTGCGGTTTAGACCAGTGGTCTAGTTAATAAAACATAATAATATCGTACATAATATGATTATTCACTTTATTGTGAGTTTAAAACAGAACGGTAAAGGAAAATACAGTTTCAGTCTCTCGATGTGAAGCTTATGCATTGTACCATGAACCTGTATAGACCTGTAACAGTCAACTGCATGAGGAGTTGGAAAGGTAGTTCAGAAAATCAGTAATATCTTTAAAAAGCTGTGCACCGTTATGGTGTAAATACAGACTATCTACTAATTGGATCAAATATAAAAGTCAGCCGAATTAGTGTTGATACTGCAAGGAGACGTATTGTGTGAAAAGAAATGGAAGATGTTGTTTAATTGTTGATATATTTATGGTTCACGTCACGTATTCAGTTTTGGCGGCATCTCTTCCAGTTTGTCAAAAGGTCTTCTGATCAGGGCTCTATAAATACATATCTAGGGCAGATATGTAATATTTAATGCAGCCGAACCGTGTATTACAATGCCGTTATGTGATGACCTTCAAAGAGAAAAGCAAGAACACTCGGAATAAAGTATTATTATTATTATTTTTAATGTTTTCTGATTTCATATCACATAAACACCATATCCCGACGTGCATTGCGGCGTGATTTTAGCCTATCAAAACCTCTGAAAAAAGAAATGTGTCTCTCAGAATCGAAAGAGAAAAACCTATGGGAAAAACACAAAAGCATTGTACACAATTTAAACCAATTAATGTCGTATAATTAACTAGGATAAACTGATGTTTTTTTAGTGGATGAGTAGTGCAGATATCAATAGGCTTGTTTGAGACAAGCAAGACCTGCGCAGACCTGCGCAGTTGCGATCAACGTCTTGCTAGTGCGTTGCATGATGGTTAGTCATTTTGTCCGACTTGCTCTGGAGGCTCGCCCACATGAGACTTTGAAATCTCGCGGGACAAAGACGCCCGCAGCCTTGAGAGCGAGGTGAGGCGAGTTGGCGCAGTTGCTCTCCACGAGCTGCGGAAGCGAAATGCTTGATGGGAAACGGCTCGCTGGTATCTCGAGCTGAGCGCTCATTGGTGGTTTTTACCACGTGCTGCTGATGAAACTCTCCAATTGGCTGGCAAAAGTTTGTTGTTGTTTTGTGTCAGTTTTACGTCACCACATCCATTCCCATTTTTCATCATTGTTCCACAATGTTTATCATCATGAAATTAATATCTATATATTTTATACTATAGGCCTAATGCTTACCGTTTTCATACTTTATATATCTTAGCATATTCATACACACTGTTCATACTGCTCACAGGCTGATATCTAGTGTATTCATACCCCACTGTTTATTCATCATTCAATTCATTCTATATGTTATTCTGTAGATTGTGTACATTACTTTCCACTTCACTGGTTGTTGCACCTGGTTAGAAGCTAAACTGCATTTCGTTGTCTCAGTACCTGTAATATGTGCAATAACAATAAAGTTTCTCTTTAAGTTAAACCAAATCATTAAAATAAAATCTATTGCATCCACTTCATCTGCAACGAAAAACGCCAACGCAATTTCCGCCATTGCAAACCCAGCCAGTCAAGCCGACTCCGACTCCGAGCTGTTCGACTTAAGACGAGCTTTTTGACACCTCCCCCGGCTGCGATCGGCTACTCTCGTCTACTTTCGAGGCGAGCTGCAATGTGTCTCAAACAAGCCTACTGTTAAATCATTTGATCATTGGTTTTATTATGAAAACGGCGAGACCGGAAATACTGTGTTCAACCCGTAACTTTACATGGAAGCTTGCCGCATATACGTTCTCCTGACGAAATCTCAAATCATCTTCGTAATATCTATCAAACTATAGATCCTACATATCGACTGGACGTGGATTCTAAAAGTACAATATATACTTCTCGCTAGAAATCTAATCATAAAGCGTTTTAATGGCCAAACTATCCTACAATTTAGGATTTTCCAGAGAGGGTTATTTGTAAATAAACGGGAGCATGTTGTTTCTTACACGACCACTAGAGGTGCTACACTTTAAAACGTGGCTATGGGTCGTAATCTGGTGCTTAAACAATCGACCCATTTGGTCGTATGAGTTGGAGGACTTGTTGGTATGTTTGTGTGGTAGATTTTTTTCTGATTTAGAGTTGCCATGTCTTCCCTCATATGAAATTTCAACGAAACGGAAATGCAAGCAATTACTAAATACTATCTTACGAAACTGCACGAAAGTCTGCTAGTGTTCCCAAACCGATTATTTTTTCTATAAAAGGATGGTTTTTGAAAAACACCTGGAATTATTTACATTCACACGGGTTGAACAATTGCTTATTTAGAGTTGCCTGAACAATTTTTTTTAACCAACAGTAGCACAAAACACAACAGCATTTCAGGAAACACAACAGCATTTCACAAAACACTACAGCATTTCACAAAACACTACAGCATTTCACAAAACACTACAGCATTTCACAAAACACAACAGCATTTCAAAAAACTTCACAGCATTTCACAAAACACTACAGCATTTCAAAAAACAATACAGCATTTCAAAAAACTTCACAGCATTTCACAAAACACTACAGCATTTCAAAAAACTTCACAGCATTTCACAAAACACTACAGCATTTCAGAAAACAATACAGCATTTCAAAAAACTTCACAGCATTTCACAAAACACTACAGCATTTCACAAAACACAACAGCATTTCAGAAAACAATACAGCATTTCAGAAAACACTACAGCATTTCAGAAAACACAACAGCATTTCACAAAACACTATAGCATTTCAGAAAACACTACAGCATTTCAGAAAACACAACAGCATTTCAGAAAACACTACAGCATTTCAGAAAACACAACAGCATTTCACAAAACACTACAGCATTTCACAAAACACAACAGCATTTCAAAAAACTTCACAGCATTTCACAAAACACTACAGCATTTCACAAAACACAACAGCATTTCAGAAAACAATACAGCATTTCAGAAAACACTACAGCATTTCACAAAACACAACAGCATTTCACAAAACACTACAGCATTTCACAAAACACAACAGCATTTCAGAAAACAATACAGCATTTCAGAAAACACTACAGCATTTCACAAAACACAACAGCATTTCACAAAACGCCACAGCATTTCACAAAACACTACAGCATTTCAGAAAACACTACAGCATTTCACAAAACACAACAGCATTTCACAAAACGCCACAGCATTTCACAAAACACTACAGCATTTCAGAAAACGCTACAGCATTTCAGAAAACGCCACAGCATTTCACAAAACACAACAGCATTTCAGAAAACGCTACAGCATTTCAGAAAACGCTACAGCATTTCACAAAACACTACAGCATTTCAGAAAACGCTACAGCATTTCACAAAACGCTACAGCATTTCACAAAACACTACAGCATTTCACATTGGACGGAAAGGGTATTCCTTTAGGGAGAACACTTATTGTTTGTGATTGGACAGAGCCAGCCAGAGAAGCACTGCTGTGATTGGTTGTTTTTGCTGCCAGTCAAGAAATTACGCTTCGTGATTGGTCAGCACCCAACACATTAGCCGTTAGCTGTTAGCACACACTCAGATCTCACAGCTCCTCATATCTGTTCAGAAACTCGACAAAAGTTAAACATATACAAAACACAGACTGTCTGTGTCATGGTGAATACAGTCGCTGCTTTATTTATGTCTGTATGATGTTGTTGTGAGTGTGGACGGAGCAGCTACAGGTTAGTTTAGACCAGTGGTTCTCAAAGTGGGGGGCGTGCCCCCCCTGGGAGGCGCAGAGGCATGACAGGGGGGGGGGGGGGGGCGCGAGAGCAGCGGCGGAGCTGGGGGTTGGCCACGGCCACCCCAAACACCCTCACCACGGGGGCCCAAACCATTTTAGAACATTAAGAAATAGAGAACGAACAATCCTGCAATGCTTATGTTTTAGCAATTCTCCCTTTGACATATTCGTTTCATTAGGGGATATATTGGTTGGGATAAAGATGAAACCTAAATCTAGTCATGAACTTTAGAAACCAGCATGAAATTGTTACACCAGGGGTTCCCAAACTTTGCCATGCCAAGGACCCCCATTTAGCACTATCGTCTGGCGGGGACCCCCGTGTTGCAATCTTTTTTTAAATGATGAGTACATTATGATGGAAAATATGACAAACTAATCATACAGCTCAATACATTTTCTTAATATATATTTGTATTAATAATTAATAATCAGTTATTCTTCTAAACATTTTTTGTATTTATCTTTTGTCATTCAATACATTCATTGTGTCTTCTGTTATAAACATTCTTAACACAATATTAAACAGTAATATCAACAGTAAACATATTTAAAGCATTTTTAAAGTGATTTCTGTCTTTGTAATATTAGATAATTTTGAACAGTAATATGAACACTTAACATATATTTTTAGCATTTTTGAAAGCTACTTATGCCTTAATAATATTATATATAATATTCAACAGTAATATTAACAATAAACATATTTATATTCATATATATAAACAACAATATTTGCTACATCCGTGCTCTCATCCAGCTGCAGAGCGAAATATTCACTAGCTCTCACTTGCTCCAAAAGCTGAGCAGATACTCAGTTTCACTCTCAGTAGCAGCAGCTCGATTCTGATTGGCTTGAAGGGCGGTCGTGTGATTTAAAAACAATAAAATAAAATGAAATATTAATAAATAAAAAAATATTAAAAGATTGGCATCAAAGGACACCTACAGTTGCAAGAAAAAGTGAACCCTTTGGAATGACCTGGATTTCTGCATAAGTTGGTCATAAAATGTGTTCTGATCTTCATCTAAGTCACAACAATAGACAAACACAGTCTGCTTAAACTAATAGCACACAAACAATTATATGTTTTTATGTTTTTATTGAACACACCACGTAAACATTAACAGTGCAGGGTGGAACAAGTATGTGAACCCCTAGGCTAAAGACTTCTTCAAGAGCTACTTGGAGTCAGGAGTCAGCCAACCTGGAGTCCAATCAATGAGACGAGATTGGAGGTGTTGGTTAAAGCTGCCCTGCCCTATCAAAAATACACACCAGTTTTGAATTTGCTATTCTTAAGAAGCATTGCCAGATGTGAACCATGCCTCGCTCAGAAGAGCTCTCAGAAGACCTACGGTTAAGAATTGTTGACTTGCATAAAGCTGGAAAGGGTTCCAAAAGTATCTCTGAAAGCCTTGATGTTCATCAGGCCACGGTAAGACACATTGTCTATACATGGAGAAAGTTCAGCACTGTTGCTGCTCTCCCTAGGAGTGGCCGTCCTGTAAAGATGACTGCAAGAGCACAGCGCAGAATGCTCAATGAGGTGAAGAAGAATCCTAGAGTGTCAGCTAGAGACTTAAAGAAATCTCTGGCACATGCTAACATCTCTGTTGACGAATCTACGATACGTAAAACACTGAACAAGAATGGAGTTCATGGGAGGACACCAGGGAGGAAGCCACTGCTGTCCAGAAAAAACATTGCTGCACGTTTGAAGTTTGCAAAAGAGCACCTGGATGTTCCACAGCACTACTGGCAACATATTCTGTGGACAGATGAAACCAAAGTTGAGTTGTTTGGAAGGAACACACAACGCTATGTGTGGAGAATCCAAAGGGTTCACATACTTTTTCTTGCAACTGTAGATTGATAGATATGCAGTTATTAATAACATCAACAAAAAAAAAAGAAAAAAAAAATCCCCTTTCCCCTCAATTTTCATTTCATTTCAAACCTTTATTTATACAGATAAAATCCCATTGAGATCATTGATCTCTTTTCCAAGGGAGACCTGCTCAAGTAGTTCCACATGAAACATAAAAACATAAATAGAACAACAAAAGGACATCATACAGAATCATTTACAAAATTATCCACATAAACAGGTACCAATAGCATCCGATTGAGTAGCATCCAACCGAGCTTTAAAAACATTTAGTGGCACCAGATTGTTCAGTTTCCATTTAATTTGCAGACTATTCCAAGACAGAGGAGCTGCACATCTAAAAGCTGTCTTCCCTAAGACAGTCCTAGCAGTTGGCACATTTAATAAAACCACAGCATTCGATCTCAGGCAGTAGCCACTTAGAATTCTCCGTGAGATCAGTGAGCAGATATAAGATGGAAGTTTCCCTAACATGGCTTTGTATATAAAAATGTACCAGTGACTGAGCCTCCGTACAGTTAGTGAAAGCAAACCAGCCCTTGCATACAGGGTACAGTGATGGGTTAATGCTTTACAGTTTGTCACAAATCTCAATGCACTGTGATACGCAGCATCTAACTTGACCAGGCAATTGGCAGGTGCATTCATATAGACCAGATCCCCATAGTCCAGCACAGGTAAAAAGGTCACAGTGACTAGCCTTTTCCTGGCCTCAAGCGAGAAACAGGACTTGTTTCTGAAAAAGAACCCTAGGCTAACCCTCAGTTTTTTAAGCAGGTTATTGACATGAAGTTTAAAAGAGAGACAATTATCAAACCAGATACCAAGGTATTTGTAACAGGCAACAACTTCAAGTTTTGTTCCTTGCGTAGTTACAATATCTAAAAACAGGCTCTGGTGTCTTTTTTGCTTTTGAAAAGAGCATTACCTTGGTTTTATCCACATTTAAAAGAAGCTTTAATTCAGAGATCTGAGTCTGAATAATGTTAAAAACAGCCTGTAATTTAACAACAGCCTCCTTAATGGTGGGACCTGCACAGTACATCACAGTATCATCCGCATAAAAATGTAAAGTAGCTTCATCCACATTTTCACCTAAACTGTTGATGTAGATGGAGAATAAAAGTGGACCTAAAACAGAACCTTGGGGAACACATTTGCAATGTTCAACCACTCAGAAGACAGCCCATCAAAATGAACACATTGGGACCTTTCAGAGAGGTAGTTCACAAACCACCCTACTGCAAGGCTGGATATGCCAATACTGAGTAGCCTCTGCTTTAAAATGTGATGATCGACGGTGTCAAACGCTTTGGAAAGGTCAATAAATAGAGCTGCACAACTCTGCTTATTAACTAAAATACTAGTAATGTCATTTACCACTTTCATTGTCGCAGTGATGGTGCTGTGTTTCTTTCTGAAGCCTGACTGATGTTTAGACAGGATGTCATTTGTACATAAAAGCTCCTTTACCTGTTCACTCACTAGGCGTTCAAGAACCTTAGCCAGAACTGATAATTTAGAGATTGGCCTATAGTTATTTAAAATAGTTGCCTCCCCTCCTTTCAGTAAAGGCAGGACATAAGCTGACTTCCACACTTTTGGAATTGCATTTGTGCTGAGGGAGAGGTTAAAAAGAGAAGTAAGAGGTGGAGCAATAAAATCTGCAGCTATCTTTAAAAAGAAAGGTTCTAAGTTGTCCGGGCCAGCCGGTTTCCTAGGATCTAGCTTAGATAAGGCTTCATGAACAACATTGACAGTAAAAGGAGTAAAACTGAAAGGGTTTTCCAGACCACGTTGTTCAGAGTCACATACTGTAGTGTTCACAGAAGCAGAGTTAATCACAGAATCAAACATAGAACCGCAGGACACAAAATGCTCATTAAAGCAATTTAGCATAGTGGCCCTGTCCGATATAGAGCCAGATGCTGTGGTAAGGCACGGAGGTAGCTCATTACGGATCTCACCGTTTGATATCGATTGTATTGCTTTCCAAAATGTCCTAGGATTATTTAGGTTTTCTGTGGTAACTGACAAATAGTACTTCGACTTTGCACTTTTGACATTTGAAGTGAAGCTATTCCTTAGCTGCCTAAAACGCAGCCACTCTATCTCTGAGCCTGATTTCCTAGCCTTTGCCCATGCCTTGTTTCTCTCATGAAGGAGACTAGACAGCTCAGCAGAAAACCAAGGATTGTCTCGTCCCTTTACTCTAAATTTACGCAGGGGTGCATGTCTATCAATGATCTCCATAAAACCAAGATAAAAATAAGACCATACGGTTTCCACATCAGCACACAGATCGATTTTACCCCAATCAAAATCAAACAGATCATGCACAAAACCCTGCTCCACAAAATGTTTTATGTTTCTCTTAATGATAATGCGAGGTTTAACCTTTTGGACCTTAGTGTCCCTAATTGTGGCTACAACACAGTGATCGCTCAGATCATTTGCAAATACTCCCACAGATGAATATTTATGGGGAACATTAGTTAAAATGAGATCAATTAGGGAGGATTTATTAGGGGACTTAATATTTGGGCGAGTAGGACTGTCCACAATCTGAGTAACATTCAATGAGATACAAAGGTTTTTAAAATCCTCTGACACTGCAGTTAACCAGTCCCAGTTAAAATCTCCAAGTAGGACTATTTCCTTGTAGTCTAGTTGTGATAAAAGATTTGCTAGTGAAGACAAGGAGTCTTTGACAGCTGAGGGGGTTCTGTAACAACTCACCACCATGACCTGTTGACCCTTTGCCACTTCTATATTTAAGGCTAAAAATTCAAATTGCTTACTGATCGATTTGGAAACTAATGTGGTTACACTGAACTTTATTAGGCCGGTCGGTACGATACACATTAAAACCATTTAAGGCAATGTCAGAGGCCAAAATAGATTTGTTTAGCCATGTTTCAGATAAGACAATGACGTCAGCGTCAGTCGAGCTCGCCCAGATACGGACAAAATCTAGTTTACCTAACAGACTGCGCACATTCAAGTGGATGAAACCCAACCCAGACCTAGCTTTAAAATCAGCACGAGTAGCGATCTGACTATTACTACTGGGCGGACCAGGGTTAGGTTGTACATTTCCTGATAGTAATAACAACAACAAAAACAGGCATCTTTTCCTCTTAAATGACACACATACATTGTCATCTAATTTAGAAACACCGGAAAAGTCTGCGAGAGTGTGATTAGAGCTTAAGAAGCAGTCCTGAAGAACCATCATTGCAGGAAAATAAAAAAGACAAACATATTTTGTCGAGCAGATTGACAAGGCAACCGGTAATTGTTTGAGCAACACATCCGAACCTTTGCAGAAGATGCCCACTGCGGGTGGCAGAACAGACCTGAATCCAGTAGTCTTCTCAGAATGACTAGAGATCTTCTCATAGTCCAAAACAGTTAACAGGCACAGTAGAATCACGATATGGGCCATTTTCCCAGACCAGCACAGCATCCGGATAGGCGTGCAAGCAGGCCCGAAATGTGGAGGCGCTCCGTTCTCCTCGCGATATCCCCGGTGCAGAACCTCCTCAGTACAGCAGGATAGGCGAAGCAGGACCAGCTCGAGGCGTAGAGGCACTCCGCTCTCTCCGCGATATCCCCGTGGTAAAACGTCCTCGGCACCCTAGAGCACGACAGGTGGAGCAGGTGGATACAGGCCTCCGCTACAGCAGGTGTAAAGCAGGCCGCAGCCCGAATGTGAAGCCGCTCCGGTCTCTCCGTTACGCCCCCCGGGGAAAAATCTCGCCAGGACAGCAGCACACAACAAGTGGAAGCAGGTCCCCGCCACAGCACAACTGGGCAGGTGGAAAAAGGGGGCCCACGCAACAACGTGCAGCCGCTCCGTTTCTCCGAGACTTCCCGGGAAAAACCTCCCCACAACAGCACAGGTGCACAGGTAAACCTCCTATCCACGCCGACGGAAGAGAGGCAGCC